>NC_041394.2:324876480-325179480 GCF_900747795.2 Erpetoichthys calabaricus
TCTGCAGCAACCGCATGATGATATCAGGTCAATATGGACCAAAATCCAAACAAGATGTAGAACCGTCTCAACAATGATCGACATGATGGGATTCACCTGGGCCAAATTGCAAGTGTCATAGCATGGTGTCTGAATACTTGTGCCAATGTGATATTTTACAAAAATTTCTAAAATCCTGTTTTCACTTTGTCAGTGTGGGAATATTCAGTGTTTCCTGATGAAAAAAATAATTTAAATGATTTTAGCACAAGGCTGCAACATAAGAAAATGTGAAAAAAGTGAAGGAGTCTGAATACTTTCTAAAGGCACCATACATTAAACTGAAGTAAAAATTCTCTAAAGTTAATCAATTCTGTATTTCTGGTTAGTGTCACATAAATAATGTATAGATGGTCAGTTCTGAGGACTGGAGGAAGTTATTGGCTATTTCCTCCTTGTTGGGGAGACGTCTTTGACATATTCTAGAGGTATTCTCATAGGATTCTTTCAGAGATTCTGACAGGCATTGTAGCTTAGTGATTAAGGAAATTGACTTTAAAGCACAAGAATGACAGTTAAATCTCACCCCTGAAAAATCACTCTGTGATCCTGAGCAAAGTGTGTCATCCTGCCTTTGCCGCACTTGCACGGTGAATGTAAATTCTTGCACTCCAGGTCTGAACTTGTAAAGTGAAGCGAAAAGAAGTTTAAAATAGAAAAACGCTGAATAAAACAAAGGTTATTTGTTTGCTTCCACAGTCAAAATACAAGCCATGGTGACTCTCTACTGACCAAGTGTAAGTGTGCTCTGTGATGCACTTGGTAAAGTTCAGCTGTCATGCCCTTCACCCTCGGCGGAAATGGAAAATGTTATGCTAACTGACTAAAAAGACATTAAACATATTTAATGATGATAATACATTTTGTTTGCGTAGCACCTCTTAATAGACTATCCAGTAAGCATTCTGTAAGGTACATTAATAGCACTTACTTAAATTATATTTGCATTTAACTTATTAAAAATCTATCTGTCCATTTTCTGATAATTCCATCACAGGCTTACAACTGCTGGGTTTCCTATCCAGAAGAACTGGACAGAAGGCAAAAACAAACCCAAGACAGGATGCCTTTTTGTTGCAGGGTTCTGTTACACAGACACTGACTCACACACACTCACACACACACATCAGGCTGTGGTAAGTGGAAATAAACCGATTAATTAAAGGGTTCATACAGTTATTGCTGGCCACTGCTTATGAGCTTCTGTCGTGGTGTGAAATTTTGTATAAAAGTTGATAAATATTTTGTATGTCTTTATTTGTAACTTAGGCAAAGCAATGTACTATTAGTGTTACATTAGTGAGAAGTATTCATGTTTACTCCCTAGGACTAAGTCAGGATAGTGAATTTTACGACAGGGTTGGGGAAAGTGCCTCAAACCAGTTTGGCAAGTGTTTCTCTGCAGCTCTCAATCAACCCCCACAGGAAAGCCAGATTGCCTAGCTGGCAAGCTTCACTGGGGCAGGTGTGAAGCTGTTCTATTCCCCAATTGGTCTGAAGTATGGCTGTTTGGAACTGGCTTGTATCAGAAGCCATTAAGTACCATGACGTCCTATTGGCTCTAGGGGTTGGACAGAAAACCTATAAAATTGCTTGCTTACCTCATTCTCTCTCTCTGACCAACTGATCAAAGACTATCTCACACACCATGAAATGAAAAGGACAACACAATGAAGAGCACAGCTTGGCAGCCATACTGAACAGGCATGCGGCCTGTTCTGAAGAAAGCTGACCACAAATGATGCCTTAACTAGAGACATCTTAAGTAACTAACAAGTCTGTGTGCCGCCTGAAACTAAACATCAACATTTATCAGGTTGTATGGCTGCCAATATGCGAATGTACTTTGCTTATTGTTATTATTTATGAATGTTATCAATAATACATTATTTAAAGTGTAACTTAACTCCTGCTTGTCCTTTACTACACCTAATTTCCTGAGGTTATACATGCAGAAGGGAAGGTGGGAAGAAGTCATATAGTACAATACCTTATAAGTAGTAGTAAGTCTAAGGGATTTGAGGCATTCTGACAAAGGCTACATATTAATAATAAAAAAGGGAAAGTAGAGTAATATAATACTCTACCAAGACAAAACAGCTTCTCAACCCACACACAGGAAGTGTTGCTTGTTATATATGATGTTATTGGTAAAGAATAATGTTATTTTTTTTTTTTTTAATTTTATTTTCAATGTGCTATTTCAGGTGATCCTAGGTATGATGTTAAACTGTATCAGTTCCTGCAAGTGGTCCTTCAATTTGCAGGGAAAACTCAGGGGTTGCTGGCAGGATTGGCACTCCAGCCACCGTTAAAAACTTCACGCAGCTCCGGAATGACAATCATTGAGGTTTACAGAGAGTTCCTTGGACTTCATGGCTTTTTTTTTGTCCTAAGTGGCATTTTGAATTCTGGACTTTCTATACACAGGTATCCGACCAATTTAGTTTACCGCAGGTGGACTCCAATCAAGTTCTTGACCAGGGTTGGGCAAAGTCATTCCTGGAGGGCTGCAGTGGCTGCAGATTTTCTTCCACCGGAAGCCGTTTCAGGTCCAGTGTAAAATGCACCTGCTGCCTTAACTCAGAGAGTCCCAGTCAGGATGTAGCAGGCAACTCTCAACTGGAGACAGAAGGAGAGGATAGAGTCTCCTTGTTTATATAGTTATTGGTTGTGCTTCACTATACAAATTGCTGGGTGGATTAAACATTATTTGAACCCTTGACTGTGTTTGGTAGTTTTGGGTCTGGAGTTTGAGGCCCACTGGTGCCCACTACTGGGTATAGCTGTAAAATTCATCTTGCGCTACTAAGGTTGCAGTTGTATCTTTTTGGGTTTGGAGTTTGCTCAGGAGTTGCCCTATAGTTCACGGCTGGATGACCTTCTTTAGACACAAACCTGAGGAGATGGTGGTGCTTGGGATGGTGGAGTTCACCCCTTAAGAGGATGTTTAAGTCAATATGAGTTGGGCAGGGACCCAGTCTTGTAAAAGTTTGCTAAAAAATTAATGGACTCTAAATGTGTGTTGTTGTTGTTGCAGGTAGTATGGCTTACTGGACACAACCATTGTCATAACGAAGCACAACTGACATTAGCATGTCACTTCATCTTCCAGTGCTAGAAATACTGAGATTAGTATGCCAGTCATAGTGAAGGCTTTGGAACAGACATTATAAAGATAAGGGTGGCTGGTTTCTTTGCTGTTTAACATTGTCATTAACACAGATGCCCATTATTTAAGATAGTAGAAGTTTTTGAATAATTTATAAAGCAAGGATCATTCTTGTTGAGCTAATCTATGTACATTTCAGCAGGTGGTTGTAAACATCAACACATTGTACTTCTTTGATAAAGACAATCAGTTAAAAAAAAGCTAGAAATACATGTCAGCAAGGGGTTAAATTGAGCAATATTTTATCAAAGTATTGTGAATAAACGAAAACATTTGAGCAGCATGGATGAATTGGTTGCTTTAATTATCCATCTATCCATTTTCCAACCCGCTGAATCCGAACACAGGGTCACGGGGGTCTGCTGGAGCCAATCCCACCCAACACAGGGCACAAGGCAGGAACCAATCCCGGGCAGGGTGCCAACACACCGCATGCTTTAATTATTTATAGGTAAAATGAGAAAAGAGATGATTTAAAGGGAAGCAACAAGCAGTGTGCCTCATCACAGATGATGAATTGTCAAAAAAGAAAAATCTATAAGCCAATGTTTTTTTTTACATTATTTTATTAGTGAAGTATATTTGGTTATAATTATAATCATTCAGGCTTCCAAAGTAATTTTTCATTTAATTAGTGATAATCGATTCTAAGTTTGATTATTTTCAACTGCAGCCAAGCGTGCCAAGTTTACTTTAACGGAGAGGTGAGCTTGGCCTACTTCAGTATCTTCTGCCGACATCCTATTAGCTACTTTACTACCCTTATTTAGGAATCAAAATCAAAATTAATGACATTTCAGTTTTTACTGTATTATCAATTGTTTCTGTATTCTGTTAATGCAGGAGACAAAAGGGTGATGCCTTTTGAAGAACACAAACTTTTAAGCTTAGATAGACTTTGAATGTTCCTTTAGCTCTTGAATGCACAGACAGCAGTTCAATTCAGTTCAGCTCAGTTTATTTTATATAGCGCTCTTCACTAACTGCAGGTGCAAGGGACTGAATACAGAATTAGTACAATTAAAGACACAGGTTTAGTAAAACACACAGAAAATAAATTAGAAACTGATTAACATAAATGGAAGCCAACTAATTCTGTCCATTAATTAATTGTTGAACTTTGGCCAGTACTTGAGTCCGTGGTTGTACTGTGGTAAGCATGGCTGCAGATGTTCACCTCTGATTTAATCCCTCAGCAGGGCCTCCATATCTACACTGGAGAAAACCGCTTGGTTCTAAAAGCTAAGATGTATTCTCTTTGCTTCCCAATGGTTTCTTCCTCCTGGTCCTGTTCTTCCCAATTATTTTAAAATCTAAAGACAAGTGGGAGACTATCTGATACACTTTGAAAAGTATTTTGTTAAAGTATTTTTAAAGAAGTACTCTTTTTATTCCCACAAACATGGCATGAATTTATTTAGGCATCAGTGCTGCTTAAAGATGAATATTTGGAAAGTCTTAATGCTTCTGGTGCCTTGTTGACTACCAGTGTAATATTTATGTGTCAAGAAAATATATATACATATATATTATATATACATACATACATACATATATTATATATATAGATATATATTTATATTTATTTGCAGCTGGAGATCCACAAGGGGAGAAAAATGAATCACGTATCATAAAGTAGTTTTTATTCCTGAGCTTTCAACCCCTGCCAGGGGTCTTCATCAGAGGATAATGCTTAGACTTGCAAGAATCAAACGGCAATATATAGCAACACATTAAGTGGGGGGGGGGGGGGGGGGGGGGGGGGCAGCTAAGTCAGTGTGATCAGGGTATTGGGTGTAAAGTCTTGTTTATTATGAATATGTTCTTCTTAAGTTTGCATATGCTGGATTTATGTCCAAGTGTCTGTTGATGGCGTTCTCATTTGATAACCAGGATTCGGCCAGCTCTCTGGCACTTTTAATACTGGCCTTGAATTTTACTTGTACATTGTCCCAGTTAAATGTATGTCCTGTTGATTTAGTATGCGTATAGATCAGTGATTGTGAGTCATTTCTTCTGACGGCGTTGCGATGTTCCTGCGTGTTGCGATTCTTTTTGATGTTTGTCCTATGTATACCGCTGAGCAAGAACTGCATGGAATGCTATCAACTGCATTTCGTGTTTCTGCTGTCGATTTCTTGTTTATAGCATTAAAGAGGACTGTGCGCAGATTGTTCGTGGGTTTGTGTGCTATTCTGATGCCTGACTTGGCCAGGATGCGCGCTGCACTTTCAGACACCTTGTGGTGATAAGGGAGTGAGTGCCAGGTGGGGTGGGGGTTCTGATTCAAGTCGATTATTTGCTGAGTTTTTTGGCGTCTTCTGTGTAAGCTCCGACTAATGAATGTTTTTCAGTATCCGTTTGAAGTGAAAAGATGGAAGAGATAGCGTCTCTCATTCATTTTTGTTTCCTTCGTGTTACAATGGGTGTGGACTCTTCTGAATAGAGTTTTAACACAGCTCCGTTTATGAGATACTATGAGGGGCCAAACAGGCCATAAATCATATATTTCTGTGTGTAATCTATTGGTTTACGTGTGAACACTATTGGTTTATGAATATTTACTATCGGTTTGCATGCATACTTAATTGGTTTGCGTGCGTACAATACTGGTTTCATTCATATGAACTATATTGGTTCGTGTCCGTATATTATTGGTTTGTGCGTGAACTATATCCGTTTGTACGTGCATACCACTGGTTTGCATATGAACTATATTGATTTGCATGTGTATATCACTGGTTCCAGTACGTTTGTTATTGGTTTGTTAGTGAACTGCATTGGTTTTCGGTTGTATATTATCGGTTTGCGAATGAACTATATTGGCTTGCGTTCTGTGTCGGTCTAACAATGGATTTGCGTATGCACTATATTGGTTTCATGCACGTCTTATACTGGTTTCATGTGGGTAACCTGTCGATTTTGCGCTTGAACTCAATTAGTTGTATGTGTGCACTATGTCGGTTTCGTGTATGAAACATATTGGTTATGCGTGCGCACCCTATCGCAACTCTGTGTATGAACTATATCGGTTCTGCGTGTGAACTATTATTGGTTGTTCACGTGATCTTCAGAGGAAATGGGCGGGGCAAGAAACAGGAACTCAAGGGCCGGTAGAGTCATGGAGTGTAAAGAGATGTGTCTAGGAGACGGCACTATATGTTTTTTCCACACCATACATTTGCGAAAGGACTTGGTGGTAATTATTACTATTTAACAGAATCTACCCTTGAGTCTGTAATGAACACAAGGCTGAAGTTAGGTATGTATTTTGGCCGACTTCTTATTCAGTCCCATCTACATGCTTTATTGCAACCCGCAGCTGTACTTCTTCACACAGTATTTGCAAAACTGTTACTTATTCTAAAGGCAAAATATTCAACATTTACGATTGACGTCTTTATGCAACATAACATTTAGTTACTATTAGTTAGATTTATTATGCCCGATGACGCCGCACCGCGCCGCACAGACAGGTGAAGTGACTTGCTCAGGGTCACACAGTGTCAGTCTCAGGACTTGAACACACGAACAAAGGGTTGAAAGTGCAAAGCCCTAACCACAATGCTTGTGCATCTATAACGTGTATATTAATTGACTAAACGTGTCAATTCTTTGAAAAGCTAAACATTTAACATTTAGGACCTGCATGGGTCAGTTCCATCATATTGGGCCACCTTACCTTTCACAGTTTTGTGAAAAGGCAGATGCGTTTTTTTAAGATGCAGCGGAGTTTTGCTCTGCCCAGTGCGAGTATCAGGGTGAAACTGACAAAGTATTCCCACTTTAATATCAGATAAATGGGATTTACTGTGATATTTAATGGGCACTGTAAAGTGTTAAATGACGTTGGACCACCTTAATTTTCATAGTTTTGTGACATTGACATATATAAACTTGTCCAGGACAGATTCATTTGTTAAATTAGAGTCTAACAATTTTGACCCGTGCAGGACCAAAATGTGGAATATTTATTTTTTTCAAATAATGGATCAGTCTGTAATGATGCCGATTAATGTACACACTGTATAATATTTTGCCTTGCTGTTATAATAGAATAAGAAGCTGGTTTGCAAAAGCTGTGTGAATAAGTAGCTGACTGCAAGCTTATACTGGGAGTAGCTAGGAGTGAATAAAATGCCAGCTGAATGCATACTTACTGTAACTTCAGCCCTGTGATCATTTCAGAATTAAGTGAAAATACTGGTAAAAATAATTACCATCAAGCCCTTTCACAAACATATAGTGACGTGCAAAGGTATTCAATCCCTTTAAAAGTCATCCTAATTTTCTGCATGACAAAAGATTTGTCCACATATTTATCCATTTGGTATTTTTAATGTGAACTCTTGTGTTGTAACAAAACGTTATCAAACTCCAAATAACTTAACTAAAGAAAAACTCCAAAGTGATTGTTTGCCTAAGTATTCAAGCCCAACACTTTCATACTTTGTCATTCTTTTGGGGTACGTAAATGAGCACATTGCTCATTCTTCCCTATTCTTCTTGGCATTATTTCTAGGTACCCTCTATGTTGGTGGGATGGCATCTCTGAACAGCAGTTTTCAATCAGTGCCCCAGATTCTCAACAGGGTTAAGATCAGGGCTTTGACTTGGCCATTCCGAAACATTCACCTGTCTGTTGTTGATCCATCCCAGTGTCACTTTGGTCTAATGCTTAGGGTCATTGTCATCTTGAAAGATGAATCTTCTCCCGAGCTTTAAATTCATAGCAGACTGGAACGAGTTCTTCTGCAATATTGTGTGGTATTTGTGCCCATCCATTGTCCCTTCAACTCTGACAAGATTCTCAGTCCCAGCACATGAAAAACATCCCCATAGCAAGATGCTGCCACCACCATATTCCACTGTAGGTCTGGTGTTTCTTGTGGCATGGACAGTGTTTGTTTTACGCCACACATTCTGTACCTCTTTGAAGTCTGAACAAAAAGTTCTATTTAGGTTTCATTTGACCATAAAACCTTCTCCCCACATTTGACTGGAAAAGCGCCATATGTGCTTTTATGTGGACCATCTTAAGGAATGGCTTCTTTCTTTCCACCCTCCTGTAGAGGCCTGTTTAATGGAGAGCTCTTGAAATTGTGGACCCCTGCACCTTCACTCCAGTTTCAGCCAAAAAGCATTGCAAACATCTGAGAGTGACGGTTGGATTTCTAGTTTCCTCTCTCTCTCCAGTTGATGTCTAACTCTGATGTTCAGTTGTGAGGGAGGGCCTTTTCTAGTAAGAGTCTGGGTGCTGTGATGAACCTTCCACTTTCTGATGATCGATCCAGCAGTGCGCAATGGGACATTCAAACTCTTGATATTTTTATAGTTATTTCCTGCAACCTTGTGCATTTCAATAACTTTGTTTCTCACATCAGCAGAATGCTCCTCTCTCTTCATTTTTTCAGTGACTGTCTACCAAAGACTACGGCCCCTACAAAGGGGGCTTTTTATATCCAGAGAGAAAACAGCACCTCATTATGTTTAATTATGACTGTCAAATGTCTGCCACCTTTGTAATTAATTTGTCATTGGTGTAAACCTCGAGCTTCCAAAGCACAGAGGTTTAAACACTTATGTAAACACTAACTTTGGAGATTTTCTTCTTCAATTAAATGTCTACATAAAATAGTTTATTTTTGACTTTGGAAATGTTTTGTTACAGCATAAGAAAAAATACTGAATGAATAAATATGTGTACAAATATTTTGTCTTGCATAAAATTATGACAACTTTCAAGGGGACTGAATACTTTTGCACATCACTGTATGTTTGTGAAAGGGTTTGGTGGTAATTATTTTTAAGTTAGGTGCGCATTCAGCTGCCTTTTTATTCACTTCTAGCTACATCCAGTATAAGCTTGAAGTCAGCTACTTATTCACAAACCAGCTTCTTCTTCTACTGTATATTAACAGCAAGGCAAAATATTCTACAGTGTGTACATTAATCCGCAAATTGATCCATTATTTGAAAAAAAAAATATTCCAGATTTTTAACCAAAATTTGAACGGGTTGAAAATGTTAAACTCAACTTTAACAATGGAATCTGTCATGGACAAGTTTATATTATGCGAATTAATATACACGTTGTAGATGTGCAAGCATTGTGGTGTAGACCACCAGGGCCGTATTCATTGTTCATGTCTGAATTTAGCAACCTTTTATCTGACTTGGCTATAAATTATGATCACGTAGTACTGATGGGAGATTTTAATGTACACATTGATGTGGAAACTGACACTTTTAGCAAATGTTTTACTTATTTGTTAAATTCAGTAGGATTTTGTCAGAATGTCAGAGGTCCAACTCATAATCATAACCACACATTAGATTTAATTATAACTTACAAAGTTGAAATTCAAAATTTAATTATTACTCCATTAAATGAAGTTATTTCTGATCACTACTTAATTACATTTGATTTAGTCCTGCCCTTGCCAACACACTCCAAGATTAAAACAAAGACAGTGCGACATCTAGATTGTACTTCTGCTTCAAAATTTATAGATACTTTGAGTAAGTCGAGTGTAATTGTAGATCAGTTAACATCAAATGTAAACACGGAAAACAATTTAGAAGAGCTAACATCACATTATAATGTGACCTTGAGAGATGCTCTGGACACAGTGGCACCCCTTAAAACAAAAGTGATCAAAGCACATAGAAACTCTCCCTGGTTTAATGAAAACACTCGAGCTCTTAAATTAGAGTGTCGAAAGCTGGAACGCAGATGGAGAACAACAAAGCTACAGGTCTTTCAAATTGCATGGACAGAGAGTGTTAAAAAATATAAAAAAGCCCTCTTTAAAGCTCGGTCAGAATATTATTCTACATTAATAGATAGCAATAATAAAAATCCTCGGGCACTGTTTAGAACAGTGGCTAAATTAACAAATGGAAATTCAGATCAACAGTGCAAAATACCAACAGACATCAGCAGTACAGACTTTATGAACTTCTTCAATGAGAAAATTAAAAATATAAGATCCCAGATCTCTGCATCACAGTACAAACCAAATACTAGCTTAGCAGACCCTGTCTCACATTGCACTCAGCACTTTAGTAATTTTAATCCTGTAACTGAGCAGGAAGTTTTAAGTTTAATTTCTAAAATGAAGCCCACTACTTGTTCCCTAGATCCAGTGCCAACAAAACTAGTAAAAAGTGCAATGGATGTTCTTGCAGCGCCTATCCTAAACATTATCAATAGTTCATTATTGCATGGCACAGTACCTGATGCACTAAAAGTGTCAGTCATTAAACCATTACTTAAAAAGTCAGACCTTGACCCACATATACTAAATAATTATAGGCCTATTTCAAATTTACCGTTTCTCTCTAAAATACTAGAAAAAGTAGTCGCCAGTCAGCTTCAGACACACCTTATGCATTACAATTTATTTGAGAAATTCCAGTCTGGTTTTCGCACTGGTCATAGTACAGAAACGGCACTAACACGGGTTGTAAATGACATTCTGATATCCTCTGATGAAGGAAACTCCACTGTAATTATGTTGTTGGACTTAAGTGCAGCATTTGACACCATCGACCATTCTATTTTACTGCACAGGCTAGAAAATGATGTTGGGCTTACAGGCACCGTGCTCGCTTGGTTTAGTTCTTACTTATCAAATCGATTCCAATATGTACAGAAATGTGCTGACAGTACTCCATCATTATACACAGAAGTTCAATATGGTGTCCCGCAGGGCTCAGTACTGGGACCTTTACTGTTTTCACTGTACATGCTTCCACTGGGATCTATCATTAGGAAACATAATGTTAATTTTCACTCGTATGCAGATGACACCCAGTTATACCTTTCATTTAAATCAAATGAAGTTTCTCCAATGTTGTCTTTAATTAGTTGTGTTAGTGAATTAAAGGAGTGGATGAATAAGAACTACTTGTCTTTAAATACAGATAAAACAGAGATGTTAATTGTTGGAGGGAATGATGCTGATCACAACAATATTCTGTCATCATTTAACTCAGTGGGAATCCCTGTCAATTTTACTGAATCAGCCCGCAATCTAGAAGTTATCTTTGACTCTAGCATGTCATTTAAATCGAATATTATAAAGTTGTCCAAGACATGTTTCTTCCATCTTAAAAATGTTAGGAAATTAAGGCGCTTTTTAAATAAACAGGATTCTGAGAAACTAATTCATGCATTTATCTCTAGTAGGATTGACTACTGCAATGCGGTGTTCACTGGATGTTCAAACTGTTCTTTAGACAGCCTCCAGTTAATCCACAATGCGGCTGCGAGAATTATTACAAGAACAAGAAAATACGAACACATAACTCCAGTTCTTAAATCCTTACACTGGCTCCCGGTTAAGTTTAGGGCAGATTTCAAAATCCTTCTTTTAACATATAAAGCATTAAATGGTCGAGGTCCGGCTTACTTGTCTGAACTTATCATGACTTACAAACCAGAGCGCACATTAAGATCTCAAGATGCCGGTCTGCTTATGATTCCAAGGATTAATAAAATAACAGTGGGAGGTCGAGCTTTTAGTTACAGGGCCCCTAAACTGTGGAATGGCCTGCCTGCTACTATAAGAGATGCCCCTTCAGTCTCAGCTTTTAAATCCCGGCTGAAGACTCACTACTTCAGTTTAGCACATCCTGACTAGAGCTGCTGATTAACTGTACAGACTGCATCTCTGTTGTTAGTCATTAGCACTTAAACATAAGTAACATGACAGTTATAATTGTATACTAACCCTCACTTATTCTGTTTTTCTTCTCGGTACTCAAATGTGGCACTTGGTGCCATGGCCCACCTGCCAAGTTGTTTTGCCTGCCTAAGGAAAAGTCATCCCAGATGGAGGATCGCGGGAATCGTGGGAAAGAGTGGTCCTTTCATCGGATTGGCTGGCCCAGCACTGTTTCAGCCGTGGAATGGCCAAATGGGGGAGGCAGCTTGAAGGATGAGGTCTCCAGGACTCTATACAAATCCAAATCTTATTATGGGATATATCATCTACTGTTAAATTCTGCTCTGTACTTCTAAAATTTATTTTTTTTATTTCTTACTATATTGAGAAATTGTTCTGTTCTGTGTACTGCATTGTATTGTATTGACCCCCTTCTTTTGACACCCACTGCACGCCCAACCTACCTGGAAAGGGGTCTCTCTTTGAACTGCCTTTCCCAAGGTTTCTTCCATTTTTCCCTACTAGGTTTTTTTTGGGAGTTTTTCCTTGTCTTCTTAGAGAGTCAAGGCTGGGGGTCTGTCAAGAGGCAGGGCCTGTTAAAGCCCATTGCGGCACTTCCTGTGTGATTTTGGGCTATACAAAAATAAACTATTGTATTGTATTGTAGTGTTTAAGACTGCACTTTTAAACTCTGAGTTCAAGTTCAAGTCCTGATAATGACACTATGTGACCATAAACAAGTCACTTCACCTGTCTGTGCGGTGCGGGGGGCACTGGGCGAATCTAACCAGCAGTATCTAAATGTTGTATGTTGGATAAAGGCGTTAGTAAATGTAGAATATTTTGCCTTCAGAATGAATAACTGGTGATATACACACGCAAATCAATATAGTTCATATGAAAACCAGTGGTATGCACGTAAAAAACGGATATAGTTCACGCACAAACCGATAATATACGGACACGAACCAATATAGTTCATATGAATGAAACCAGTATTGAACGCACGCAAACCAATTAAGTATGCATGCAAACCGATAGTAAATATTCAGAAACCAATAGTGTTCACACGTAAACCAATAGATTACGCACAGAAATATATGATTTATGGCCTGTTTGGCCCCTCATAATATACCGGGTGGTTGCTGGTGAAGTGTAATATCTTATATATATGTAGATATGTATAGATATGTGTATATATATATATATATGTATAGATATGTGTATATATATATATATATATATATATATATATATATATATATATATATATATTGTGAAAGTTTATTGTAGTTTATGAGTGTGGAGTGGAGGGTGCTTTGTGCACTGTACTTAAAGAAATTAAAGAAGTCTTGGACTTTTATCCAGTGTCTGGAGTGGTACCTGAGGGTGATAGAGGTGGCTCCATGCCTCTACTGCTACAATATATACACACACACATATATATATATATCCATCCATCCATCCATTTTCCAACTCGCTGAATCCGAACACAGGGTCACGGGGGTCTGCTGGAGCCAATCCCAGCCAACACAGGGCACAAGGCAGGAAACAATCCTGGGCAGGGTGCCAACCCACCGCAGTATATATATATATATATATATATATATATATATATATATATATATAGTGGAACCTCGGTTTACGAACGTCTCGGTATACGTA
Organism: Erpetoichthys calabaricus; assembly: GCF_900747795.2. Lineage (NCBI taxonomy): Eukaryota > Metazoa > Chordata > Cladistia > Polypteriformes > Polypteridae > Erpetoichthys > Erpetoichthys calabaricus. The sequence continues at coordinate 324,890,029 of NC_041394.2, forward strand.
CAACTCGGTTTACGACCAAAAAGTTCGCCAAACTTTTGCCTCGGTTCACGACCAAACACTCGGTTTACGAACAAGCCAGGTTCCCTTTCGGTTTGTTGATGTTCATTCTCTCCCTGTGCATTTCCTGTGCAGCAAGCGAGAGAGAGCACGAGCACGCGCACGCGCACACACACACACACACACACACAGAGAGGCAGCGCAAGAGACAGAGGGCTGTACACACACACACACACACACACACAGGAACACGCGCGAGAGAGGCGTGTGCACACACACACAGGAGCGCTCTAGACAGACACACTGTGAGCTGCAAAGCTGATCGCACCCCCAGAGAATACAGAGGCCCCTGGGAAAACCCCTAAGAAACATGGACAGACTACCTTCACATTTCTCCTTTCCCTTCTTGCCGGCTCTGTCGCCTAATATGCCTCTCGTGCGGTGCTCCGCCTTCTTAAAAAGCCTGCACGGGCTTCTTTCAGTTTGTTAAATTGGTTGCTTGCTTCTCCTTCTTTCTCTCTCAGACAATCTGTGCTCCTGGCGGAGCTGTCATCTCTGACTTGTCATGGAGCACGTTTAAACTGTTGAAAAGAGACAAATGTTTGTTTGCAGTGCTTTGAATAAAGTTCCTTTTTTTCTACAACCTCCTGTGTCTCTGTGCAAATCTGTGACCCAAGCGTGACAATACACACAGGCGCTCCAGGCTCGCAAAAGAGAGACGCACGCACACACAGGCGGGGGAGAGAGAGAGGCGCGCGCTAGAGAGACACACACAGGTGCTCCAGGCTCGCAAAAGAGAGACGCACGCACACACACACAGAGCGATTGAGGGACTCATAAGTTAGAGAAGGCTTGTTTTTGTTTTCAGTTATGTTTCCGGTGATCGGTTCGTAGCCTGCATTGTTGCAGTGTTACTTTTCTTGGTGGTTTATTAAATTACGGATTTTTCAAATGTTCCTTTTTTCCCCTGTGCTTAAAACTCATTAAAAAAAGTGTTTTTAGTGAGAGCGGTTCCTAGCACTATAGCGCGAACTATTGCAGTGTTAGTTTTCTCTGTTGTTAAAGGTTTTCTCAGTGTTATTCAATGTTTTTACATTTAGTTTACCATTACGCTGTGCATTCTATGGTATAATTAACTATATTTGTGCTTAAAAACTGAAAAAATGTATATATTTACATACAGTTTCTACGGTCTGGAACGGATTAATTGTATTTACATACAATCCTATGGAAGAAATTGCTTCGGTTCACGACCAACTCGGTTTACGACCAGAGTTGTGGAACGAATTATGGTCGTAAACCGAGGTTCCACTGTATATATATATATATATATATATATATATATATATATACAGTATATATAAATAAATTTGCCAGTCTCCTCACTCACTCACGTCCGTCCGAAGCCGAATGCGCAGCCGCCTTCTGCGCACATCGCCTTCTGCGCATGTCCGAAGCCGAATGCGCAGTCGCCTTTTGTGCAGCTGCCCAAAAAACCTTACGAGACCAACATCACGGCAGGCGGCGGATTTACGGTCGCGAAAATTCAAAGAGAAAGGCGACTTCGATTAAAGCTCTAGAGGCCTGAAAGGCGATTTCGACTACAGCTCGAGGCCTAATTACGCATTCATTCAATACACCTATATCAGGTTTGTGGTGCTTATAATTATTACTATTCCACTCGTGCCCGTTTCATCTTACGTTGTCGAAAAGGGCTCTTTGTCTAGTATATATATAAACATTCATGAGCCCCCACAAATCAGCAATCTGGTAATCTGTAACTTTTCATCTTACCTTTTTTCTTCTTCTTTCTTCCTGAAAATAACTTACTTTAAACCATTAAAATAACCATAATCAGCAGAGTTCAAGAAGTAAATTTCAATAAAGAAATCTGTTCTTAAACAGGCATAAACATCCACAGTGTCAAAGCACATTTTGTTTCTCTTTGGTGGACTAAGAGTGTCCCCACTCCTGCCATCTGTCACAACCATGGAGAAATGTTAACCTCCTTAGCATTAACCCCAAGCCTCTCTCAGGCTAGGAATTTTTTGTAAAAACAGTTAATCCCGAGTGTCTCTCTGGGATAGCTGTTATGATCCAATGTATGGAGTGTCACACGAATGTGCATGGGAGATAGCTTAAGGGCTCTTTTGATAGTAATCATCTTCCTGGAACTGTTGCCTGACATCTTTTTTCCTTCGTGATGAAGGATTTAAGAGTCTTAGCAGACTCAACACTATCAACTGCCAGACGGTGTTCAGAAGCCATTAAGAAGGCTAACAGAATGTCATGTTACATAGTGCCCTGATGTGTGGAGTGCAGGTCACAGGAGGTTCTGCTCAAGGTTTATAACGCACTAGTGAGGCCTCATCTGGAGTACTGGGTACAGTTTTGGTCTCCAGGGTTCGAAGAGGTCCAGAGAAGAGCAACTAGGCTGATTCCAGGGCTACAGGGGATGAGTTATGAGGAAAGATTAAAAGAGCTGAGCCTTTTCAGTTTAAGCAAAAGAAGATTAAGAGGTGACATGATTGAAATTATGAAGGGAATTAGTACAATGGATCGAGACTGTTATTTTAAAATGAGTTCATCAAGAACACATGGACACAGTTGGAAACTTGTTAAGGGTAAATTTTGTAAAAACATTAGAAAGTTTTTTTTTTTACACAAAGATAGACACTTGGAATAAGCTACCAAGTAGTGTGGTAGGCAGTAGGAATTTAGGGACTTTCAAAACCAGACTTGAAGTTTTTTTTAGAAGAATTAAGTGGATAGTACTGGCAAGCTTTGTTGGGCTGAATGGCCTGTTCTCATCTAGATTGTTCTAACGTTCTTTCTCCTACTGCAGAATGGAGGATCGACAGCCAGACCATCTATGAAGGTCACTTCCATCATCTACTCTTCTGAACCCGCCTCGTCCTGCTGGGCCATTGAAAACTGGCTCCAATGCCATCTTTGTACAGTCTGCAGTATGACTTGCATCTAACAAGATGTTTGCTTTGTTATTTACAGTAACTTAACCATCAATTATACAGGGATCACTTTGGTGCCCCAACTCTTCATGATCTTTTGTTTTTATTTGTTACAATCTTAAATCTGAAATAACAATTGGAACAGTATTCTGCTGCCATCTATTGGATAACATAATGTCATGCAGTAACATCATCAAATAACATCGTATTTCTATGCAGTTTGCCACAATATAGTAACTCTGCAATATTCATAAGTGAGACAGAGCCTTCAACAAAGACGTACAAGGGCATAGAAACAAAAAGCTGTAAAGTCAGTTTTACAACAAACTGAAATTAAACCATTAGCTGAATCAGGCAATAATGAAGACAATGTGAATTGGTCATTGGTCTGATGTTAACACAGATAGTGAATCTGATGCATACAGTGTTGAATGAAACCATTGTGATAAGCCTGGTAACTTCAGTCACTTGAAGCTGCTGCATGGTGCCATATCAATGTGATGAAAAGGCACAATGATCGTGATGAAGTACAGAGCAAGCAAGATGTTAGACCGCTAAGCACCATTCATAATACAGCAAATGTTCATTTCAGGGGAAATGTGGAAGTCACTAAGCCTTGTGCTGTGGTAGCCTACACTTGCACAATGGGCATGTTGATCATTCAGATCAAACATTGACGTTCTAGGCCATAGGTTCCCAACCTTTTTTGGGTTTTCAGAGCCCCCTTTTTCAGAGTGATTCGATAGCGTCCCCCTTAGGTGAACTATACTATAATATATATTGAAAAACAAGGACAGATTTTAAAAATTATTTTATTAGAAGATATTAACAATATTGGTGTATTGCTCAAAGTATGAATAAAAAAATATATATTATTAAAAAAAATAATATAATTTTATTAGTGAAAGGGCTGAGCTTGGTGTGATGACATAATTTTTAGATGTTTGGTGCCATTTTTGTCATCAGTAATCTTAAATTGCTGCATTCCACTACTGACAATCTGTTTCTTTTCTTTGTTAAGAAAAGCCAAGCAAAATGACACCTTTTATTGGCTAACTAAAAAGATTACAATATGCAAGCTTTCGAGGCAACTCAGGCCCCTTCTTCAGGAAAGATGTAATACATATTGTAATCTTTTTAGTTAGCCAATAAAAGGTGTCATTTTGCTTGGCTTTTCTCTACATTCATAATGGCTAACATGGTACAACACCTTAGTACTACAGATTTTCTTTGTTAATAGATTGCTGACCATGTTAAATCTATTTTCGGCTAAATATGATGATGGGAGACTTGTAGATCGTCTACTTCGTGTTGCCATCAGGGAAAAGTAAGTCTTCCCAATGAAGAGGCCTTTGTGCGAGAATTAAAAGATTTGTTGTTTGGTGAAAGTGAAATCCACATATGCGAGTGGCAGACACACGAAGTGGCTGGCGTGTAGCGCAGGCAGGGGGATTCCACTTACGGTAAGTTTTCCTTTGAATGTAATCTGTAGGTACCACACTGTAATTTTAGGTTTACACTTGCTCTGAAGAAATTCTGAAACAATGAGGCATTGATAAAAAACTTCTCACGTATTTATAATAATGTTCAATGAACCTGTCAAAACATGCATAGATTCGGTCCTGTACACGTGCATTAATCTTGTAAGGACATGCATGATCTGAGAATGCATGACTTGTGCAAACTTGTAAATATAATGTACCAATACCTACTATTTAATACGGACGGGTCTTTCTTAATGGACATTTAGAATGATTGGTTGAAACATGCGTTCGATGATTTTTAGTATTAATCAAACTTTTCAGTGTGTTTTTGCGAGTATTGCCCAAGGGGTCGGCAGCTGGTCCTCAACGCCCTTTAATATGTCTTGGACCAGAAATACTCCCTTAGATTTCTTCAGCGCCCATTGGTCGGCAGTACTGCCCCCATTGGGAACCTTAGTTCTAGACTCTCATTCACAAAAAACAGAAAATTTTTTTTAAGATTAGTGCAGAATGAAACACACTTCTACTCTCCCGATTGCAAGGTTGGGCTGTACATTGAGGACTGTTTCAAAACACGAAGGACGTGTAATAATCTGCATCACTACAGCAGTGGGCACCAGATGTACCTTTCCCACTGTATTTATGTTGATATTTTGGTATATAAATGTTTCTATCATAAACAATGACATATCCTGTTGAAAAAAATCAATGTTTTTGATTCATTTTTACTGGGGTAAACAAAGCCCTATGAGGTTAATGTGAGTCCTCACAGACAAGTGAAAAGAAGAGTGGCAGACATCTGCTTTAAGTCGTTTTAGGGCACTTCAAAAGATTTGTTGGACTAAGTAGATGTTGATGCCCAAGACTGAGATCAATAACCAAGGCTAATAGGACAATACAAAAACAAAGTCATAACCAGAGAATAAGCTGAAGTCTTGCCTTCATTTGCAAGCAGTGTTCATATATTACTTTAACACAGCAGCCTTGATGTTATGAGTCATATGGCATATTCATCACATGCCTAGCTGGCATATAGCATCATAACTACCAGACACAAAAATGGCAACACCCATGAAAATCAGAGGCACAAAATGCAGAGAATGTGAGGTTACAAAAACAATGATAAAAAATATAATTAAATCAATTAATGAAACAAAAATGGAAAATTATTTACATAGTCCAGACTGCATTATGTAAACCATTTGAATTTTAAATTATTTATTTAAAGGTAGCAAGAGGAACTTCAAGGAATTATCCAAGAGAGGAGTCAGACAGGGATAATCTGTAAACACTATAATCATAAATGTGAGCAGAATCAACGTGGTAAGCAGAAATCTCTTAAAGTCTTTAAGCGCAACATGTATTCATTTTTTAACCCTACTCTATCCTGAGCAGGATCGCAAGCAAGCAAGCATAGAGTGCAAAGTAGGAATGACACCTGGAGGGGGCACCAAACCATTGCATTTTATGAAAAGTGAAAACCAAATGAAAACCTAAAAAAAAATTCAAGTGCTCATGAAGCAAGTAAGACTTTTTTCTTGATGACATCACGCTCATGCAGTTTGTGCACATGCAAATCACCCTAACAGCACACAGAATTGTAAAAATGGAATGCAAAATTGCACCAGTGGTGATGTCACCAAAAGAATCTCTCAAAATAGTAAAGCAAAATCAATATATATATCTGTATGTGTGTGTGCGTGTGCGTGTGTGTGTGTGTGTGTGTGTGTGTATATATATACAGTGGTGTGAAAAACTATTTGCCCCCTTCCTGATTTCTTATTCTTTTACATGTTTGTGACACAAAATGTTTCTGATCATCAAACACATTTAGCCATTAGTCAAATATAACACAAGTAAACACAAAATGCAGTTTGTAAATGGTGGTTTTTATTATTTAGGGAGAAAAAAAAATCCAAACCTACATGGCCCTGTGTGAAAAAGTAATTGCCCCCTGAACCTAATAACTGGTTGGGCCACCCTTAGCAGCAATAACTGCAATCAAGCGTTTGCGATAACTTGCAATGAGTCTATTACAGCGCTCTGGAGGAATTTTGGCCCACTCATCTTTGCAAAATTGTTGTAATTCAGCTTTATTTGAGGGTTTTCTAGCATGAACCGCCTTTTTAAGGTCATGCCATAGCATCTCAATTGGATTCAGGTCAGGACTTTGACTAGGCCACTCCAAAGTCTTCATTTTGTTTTTCTTCAGCCATTCAGAGGTGGATTTGCTGGTGTGTTTTGGGTCATTGTCCTGTTGCAGCACCCAAGATCGCTTCAGCTTGAGTTGACGAACAGATGGCCGGACATTCTCCTTCAGGATTTTTTGGTAGACAGTAGAATTCATGGTTCCATCTATCACAGCAAGCCTTCCAGGTCCTGAAGCAGCAAAACAACCCCAGACCATCACACTACCACCAGCATATTTTACTGTTGGTATGATGTTCTTTTTCTGAAATGCTGTGTTCCTTTTACGCCAGATGTAACGGGACATTTGCCTTCCAAAAAGTTCAACTTTTGACTCATCAGTCCACAAGGTATTTTCCCAAAAGTCTTGGCAATCATTGAGATGTTTCTTAGCAAAATTGAGACGAGCCCTAATGTTCTTTTTGCTTAACAGTGGTTTGCGTCTTGGAAATCTGCCATGCAGGCCATTTTTGCCCAGTCTCTTTCTTATGGTGGAGTCGTGAACACTGACCTTAATTGAGGCAAGTGAGGCCTGCAGTTCTTTAGACGTTGTCCTGGGGTCTTTTGTGACCTCTCGGATAAGTCGTGTCTGCGCTCTTGGGGTAATTTTGGTCGGCCGGCCACTCCTGGGAAGGTTCACTACTGTTCCATGTTTTTGCCATTTGTGGATAATGGCTCTCACTGTGGTTCGCTGGAGTCCCAAAGCTTTAGAAATGGCTTTATAACCTTTACCAGACTGATAGATCTCAATTACTTCTGTTCTCATTTGTTCCTGAATTTCTTTGGATCTTGGCATGATGTCTAGTTTTTGAGGTGCTTTTGGTCTACTTCTCTGTGTCAGGCAGCTCCTATTTAAGTGATTTCTTGATTGAAACAGGTGTGGCAGTAATCAGGCCTGGGGGTGGCTACGGAAATTGAACTCAGGTGTGATACACCACAGTTAGGTTATTTTTTAACAAGGGGGCAATTACTTTTTCACACAGGGTAGGTTTGGATTTTTTTTCTCCCTAAATAATAAAAACCATCATTTAAAAACTGCATTTTGTGTTTACTTGTGTTATATTTGACTAATGGTTAAATGTGTTTGATGATCAGAAACATTTTGTGTGACAAACATGCAAAAGAATAAGAAATCAGGAAGGGGGCAAATAGTTTTTTACACCACTGTGTGTATATATATATATATATATATATATATATATATATATATATATATATATATATATATATATATATATATATATATATATATATATATACAGGTGCTGGTCATAAAATTAGAATGCCATGACAAAGTTGATTTATTTCAGTAATTCCATTCAAAAAGTTAAACTTGTATATTAGATTCATTCATTACACACAGACTGATGTATTTCAAATGTTTATTTCTTTTAATGTTGATGATTATAACTGACAACTAATGAAAGTCCCAAATTCAGTATCTCGGAAAATTTGAATATTGTGAAAAGGTTCAATATTGAAGACATCTGGTGCCACACTCTAATCAGCTAATTAACTCAAAACACCTGCAAAAGCCTTTAAATGGTCTCTCAGTCTAGTTCTGTAGGCTACACAATCATGGGGAAGACTGCTGACTTGACAGTTGTCCAAAAGACGACCATTGACACCTTGCACAAGGAGGGCAAGACACAAAAGGTCATTGCTAAAGAGGCTGGCTGTTCACAGAGCTCTGTGTCCAAGCACATTAATATAGAGGCGAAGGGAAGGACAAGATGTGGTAGAAAGTGTACAAGCAATAGAGATAACCGCACCCTGGAGAGGACTGTGAAACAAAACCCATTCAAAAATGTGGGGGAGATTCACAAAGAGTGGACTGCAGCTGGAGTCAGTGCTTCAAGAACCACCACGCACAGACGTATGCAAGACATGGGTTTCAGCTGTCACATTCCTTGTGTCAAGCCACTTTTGAACAAGAGACAGCGTCAGAAGCGTCTCGCCTTTGGACTGCTGCTGAGTGGTCCAAAGTTATGTTCTCTGATGAAAGTAAATTTTGCATTTCCTTTGGAAATCAAGGTCCCAGAGTCTGGAGGAAGAGAGGAGAGGCACAGAATCCACGTTGCTTGAGGTCCAGTGTAAAGTTTCCACAGTCAGTGATGGTTTGGGGTGCCATGTCATCTGCTGGTGTTGGTCCATTGTGTTTTCTGAGGTCCAAGGTCAACGCAGCCATCTACCAGGAAGTTTTAGAGCACTTCATGCTTCCTGCTGCTGACGAACTTTATGGAGATGCAGATTTCATTTTCCAACAGGACCTGGCACCTGCACATAGTGCCAAAGCTACCAGTACCTGGTTTAAGGACCATGGTATCCCTGTTCTTGATTGGCCAGCAAACTCGCCTGACCTTAACCCCATAGAAAATCTATGGGGTATTGTGAAGAAGAAGATGCAATACGCCAGACCCAACAATTCAGAAGAGCTGAAGCCAACTATCAGAGCAACATGAGCTCTCATAACACCTGAGCAGTGCCACAGACTGATCGACTCCATGCCACGCCGCATTGCTGCAGTAATCCAGGCCAAAGGAGCCCCAACTAAATACTGATTGCTGTACGTGCTCATACTTTTCATGTTCATACCTTTCAGTTGGCCAACATTTCTAAAAATCCTTTTTTTGCATTGGTCTTAATTGATATTCTAATTTTCCGAGATACTGAATTTGGGACTTTCATTAGTTGTCAGTTATAATCATCAACATTAAACAAAATAAACATTTGAAATACATCAGTCTGTGCGTAATGAATGAATCTAATACAGTAATCCCTCCTCCATCGCAGGGGTTGCATTCCAGAGCCACCCGCGAAATAAGAAAATCCGCGAAGTAGAAACCATATGTTTATATGATTATTTTTATATTGTCATGCTTGGGTCACAGATTTGCGCAGAAACACAGGAGGTTGTAGAGAGACATGAACTTTATTCAAACACTGCAAACAAACATTTGTCTCTTTTTCAAAAGTTTAAACTGTGCTCCATGATAAGACAGAGATGACAGTTCAGTCTCACAATTAAAAGAATGCAAACATATCTTTCTCTTCAAAGGAGCAAACAAATCAATAGGACTGTTTGGCTTTTTAAGTATGCGAAGCACCGTGGCACAAAGCTGTTGAAGGTGGCAGCTCACACCCCCTCCGTCAGGAGCAGAGAGAGAGAGAGACAGATAAAAAAATCAATACGTGCCCTTCGTGCTTTTAAGTATGCGAAGCACCGTGCAGCTTGTCGCTTCACGAAGCAGCTGCACAGAAGGTAGCCAACGTGAAGATAATCTTTCAGCATTTTTAGACGAGTGTCCGTATCATCTAGGTGTGCGAACAGCCCCCCTGCTCAATCCCCCTACGTCAGGATCAGAAAAAGTCAGCGCAAGAGAGAGACAGAGAAAAGTAAGTTGGGTAGCTTCTCAGCCATCTGCCAATAGCGTCCCTTGTATGAAATCAACTGGGCAAACCAACTGAGGAAGCATGTACCAGAAATTAAAAGACCCATTGTCCGCAGAAATCCGCGAACCAGCAAAAAATCTGCGATATATATTTAAATATGCTTACATATAAAATCCGCGATAGAGTGAAGCCGTGAAAGGTGAAGTGCGATATAGCGAGGGATCACTGTATACAAGTTTCACTTTTTGAATGGAATTACTGAAATAAATCAACTTTGTCATGATATTCTAATTTTATGACCAGCACCTGTATATATATAGTGAGAGATTACCAGCATCAGGGGGAGATGGCTTTTGAAGGGTGCTATCTCACTCAAACTGGTACTTGGCAGCCTCCCTGGGCTGCAACGGTGCCTTGGATTCCCACAGGGCTGTATGGGAATTGGTATTTGTTGGCTCATCCCTGTTGGGCTCAGGGGATGCTACCAGGGGGAGCTGTGGAGGCTGCAGAACCCTACTTTGGGCTTTCACCACACCTGGAAGTGATTCCAGACCTCGCTAATGAGTCACCTGGTGCACTCCCAGGTGCAGCATAAAGGGAGCTGCCCGCTTTCATTCTGGGAGCCACAGCCAGAGTCAGGAGGAGGGAAGACAAAGCTTACCAGGAGGAGTGCAGGCAGAACGAGAGAAGGAAGACAAGAGAAAAGAAGAAGTGCTGTAATTTGCTCTTTGTGTTTTTGTACTTTGCTGCTGAGGGGAACAATTTGGGAAGTATTTACCCATGGAAATGAATGTGTGTATTGCTGCACTTGTGACCTTGTCTGTTGTGTCAAATGTTTGGGTAGTGCCCGTGCCCCCAGTAGTCACTATATATATCCATTAATTCCTGACAAGTCTTTTGTGTATTGTCAGGATTGAAAGAGATTCTATGTGTTGCCAGTGTGCAAAAGTGGATCTGTAATCCTGCTTCATCTGTAAATAAGTACACTCTCTGTTGTCACAAGGTGAGGTCCATGGTGGGGCAAATGTTAAAAAAAAAACAAAACAAAAAGGACTGGGACTTTGTGAAGTGTGGTCTACTGTCACACGGGGAAGCAAAATGGTGGGGTGGGGGGATAAGGGGGGGAGAGAAAGAGAGCAAGCTATATCTAATCTATCCTTTTAATCCTTATACTTATAACTTCCAATGTAACAATAGGCTGCATGGCAATAACTCGTGGGAAAATTGGAAATTAAGGTTAAAGCTGTCTCACTTCCAGTTAAGACTATAAAATGACATCAAAATTCAGAATCAATGTCTCCATGATGGGACAGTTAACTTTCTAAGCTGGAATGTTAAAGGCCTGAATCACGAATTAAAGAGAAAGAAAGTATTTTCTCACCTAACAGGTTTATATGCTAAAATAGTATTTTTACAGGAGACCCACTTATTAAGCAAAGATTAGTTCCGGCTGCAAAAAGACTGGACTGGCCAAATATTCCATTCCAGCTTTACAAAGAAAACTAGGTGTGTGGGAAATCTCATACATAGAACAGTCTCATTTGTGGTATAAGATGTAGTATCTGTATAGGTAATTTATTTAACTGTAAAGTGATTTTGATAAATGTTTATGCACCCAATGTCGATGATAGGGAATTCATGCAAAATGTATTTGCATCCATTCCCAATGTGAACACTCATAAAATTATAATGGCTGGGGACTTTAATTGTGTTTTAAATCCACTCTTAGATAGGTCTCCTGTCACAGAGGTGATGACATCTAATACTGCAAAGACAATTACACAGTTTTTAACCAACTTATCAGACCCCTGGAGATTTCTAAACCCAAACTCAAGAACATATTCCTTCTACTCACCAGTGCATCATTGCTACTCAAGAATTGATTATTTCTTTATAGATAATAATTTCTTGCCAGCAATTAAATATTGCAAGTACGACGCTATTGTTATTTCTGACCATGCCCCTCTGATTTTGGAGCTGAAATCATTATGCCCCACATACTCATCTCACAGTTGGCATCTTAACTCACTTCTATTAGCAGATGAGAACTGTACAGAATTTATATCAAAACAAATCAGTTTCTTCCTAGAGACAAATACATCCTCAGAGGTCTCTGTAAGAATACTCTGGGAAACTCTAAATGCCTTCTTAAGATGACAGATCATTTCATATCTTTCCCACAGAAATAAATTAGAAACCAAGAAGGTAACATAGCTAACCAGCAAAATTACTAGAATAGATCAAGAACATGCCAGGTGTCCAAGTGAAGCTCTTCATAGGAAAAGACAGGCTCTGCTTTCAGAGCTCAACCTCTTAACAACCAAAGAAACTGAACAACTCATTTTTAAATAAAGACATCATTACTATCAATATGGAGAGATAGCTAATAAGCTCTTAGCTCAACAATTCCACAAGCTAGAAGTTCGCAATACAATCCCAGCAATCACCAACACAAACGGAGATAAAATCATTGACCATAAAAATATAATGCACACATTTAGAGACTACTATAAATCATTATATTCTACTGAGTTCAAATAAGACAACACACAAACTAATGCACTTCTGGATACATTACAGATACCACAAATAGATCATTTTATTGCAGAGGAATTGGATAAACCACTGGCACTATCAGAATTACTAGATGCTATAAAGTCACTTCAGAGCGGTAAAGCAGCAGGAAATTCTAGCTCCCCTCTTATTAGCAACATTTACAGAAGCTAGAGACAATCAAATCCTACCTCAAACATTTGCCAAGCATTAATCACCGTCTTTCCTAAACAAAACAAGGACTTATTACAATGTGCATCATACAGACCAATTTTACTTCTGAATAATGATGTTAAGATACTCTCCAAAATCCTAGCTAGAAGAATGGAGAAAGTGCTGCCTTCAGTAATATCACAAGATCAAACTGGATTTATTAAAGGCCGACCCTTAGCTTCCAATCTCCGACGCCTGTTTAATGTAATATATTCACCTGCAAAGTCAAACACCCCGGATATATTGTTATCGTTGGATGCAGAAAAAGCATTTGATATGATTGAATGGAACTACCTTTTCATTACATTAGAGAAATTTGGGTTTGGCCCGAATATTTGTACATGGTTCAAACTACTGTATACCAATCCAGAAGCTTCAGTTTGTATTAACAACATTTGCTCAGACTACTTTAAACTAGAACATGGTACCAGACAAGGATGCCCTTTGTCATCACTGCTTTTTGCAATCGCCATTGAACCACTGGCAGTTCACTGTCAAAATGTTTATCAGATAAAGGGGATTATCAGAGAAGGACTGGAACAGAAAATTTCTCTATATGCAGATGATATGGTTTTGTATATTTCAGACCCAGAAAACACTGTGCCTCCAGTTTTAACAGCACTTACAGAATTTCAAAAAATCTCTGGTCTCAGAATTAATTTGAATAAAAGTGTGCTCTTTCCAGTGAATTGTCAAGCATACAATATTAAATTGAACATCTTCCCTTTTATTATAGCAGATCAGTTTAAATACCTAGGGGTAAATATCATAAGTAAACATAAAGCTCTTTATCAACCAAATTTCGCCATCTGTATGGAAAAAATTAAGCAAGACTTGCATAGATGGTCAACCCTCCATCTCATTCTAGCTGGAAGAATTAACGTTGTTAAGATGAATATCCTTCCTAAGCTTCTCTTTTTATTTCAAAGCATTCCAATATACATCAATAAATCATTCTTTAAGCAATGTGATTCAACCATAATCTAATTTATTTGGAATTCAAAACATACATGTATCCAAAGAGCAACCCTACAAAGACCTAAGACAGAAGGTGGCATGGCTCTACCTAACTTTCAGTTTTACTACTGGGCAGCAAACATGCAAGCTATAAAAATCTGGACACAAATAGATGAACATACACAGGCTTGGTTCGCAATAGAAATAAAATCCTGCAGTACTTCTCTATATTCCCTGCTTTGTGCTCCAATAAATGCAAGTTATCGCCAATATACTAATAACCCAATTCTGCTTCACTCACTAAGAATATGGAACCAACATAGAAAGCATTTTAAGATGGAGAAGCTTTTAACTTTGGCACCTTCTGCATGAGAAGCACCTTTTTCAACCCTCACAAACATATGCAGTTTTTAATATTTGAAAAACATTTGGGATTAAATTGCTTAGAGATCTTTATATAGACAACATCTTTGCATCCTATGAACAATTACATTCCAAATTAAATTTTCCAGCAACACATTTCTTTCACTATCTTCAAATTAGAAACTTTGTCAAACAGAGCCTGCCCGATTTTCCCCATTTCCCACCTTCCTCTATGCTGGAAAAAATATTGCTCAGTTTCGAGGACTCAGACAACATTTCTGCAATATATAAAAATATTTTAAAGTCCCTCCCTTTCAAAGATCCAAGAGGACAGTAGGAAAAGCATCTCTCAATCAACATATCAGAAAAGGAGTGGAAGGTAGCAATGCAGAGAATTCATTCGAGCTCCATATGCGCAAAGCATACAATTATTCAACTCAAAATTATATGTCGAGCACATCTGTCTTGCTTGAAATTGTCTAAAATGTTTCCAGGGCAAGATTCAACCTGTGAACGCTGCAATGAAGCTCCAGCCTCACTGGGTTTGTTTTCAATCCATTTTTTTATAAAAATTAATCTGTTTGTATGGAATGATTACAATCAAATCAATAAAATTATAAAAAAAAAAAAAAAAAAAAAAAAACTTTGGTTGTCCTTCACCAGTCCATTTCTCAGAACCAGCTTTCTCAGAACCATAAACGCTGTGGAGGTGGCTTTTTGCATATAATGCCTTTAGAAAGTTTTCAGATTCTTTCATTTGTTCACATTTTCTTATGTTGCATCCTTTATATTAAAATCACTTAAATTATTTTTCACTCATCAAACAACACACAGTGCTCCAGAATAGCAAAGTGATTTTAAGATATTTTTGTAAATTTATAAAAAATAAAAAAACTGAAATATTCACACAATCATATAATGGCTCAGGTGCATCGCATTCTGTTGATCAGCATTGAGATGTTAGGAGTTTGCGTGTGGTCAATTCAGTTGATCGGACATGACAGGGAAAATTAATCATCTGTTTATAGAAGGTCAAAGTTGAACAAACACCAAGCTATGAGTTGAAGAAATTGCCTGCCGAACTTAGAAGCAGGAATGTGTCAAGACACAGATATAGGGAAGGCTACAAAAATGTCTGCATCATTGATGCTTTCCAAGATTACCTTTGCCTCCATAATTCTTAAACAGAAGATGCTTAAAAAGTCCACAACTCTTTGTAGAGGTGGCTGTAGTTCACGCTAACCAGTCGTGAAAGAAGTACATTAGTAAGAGAGTTGATGAAGAACCTGAGCTCCAGAGAATCTGTGTGGAGATTGGAGGAATGTACAGAAAAACCACCACCACTGCAACACTCCAAATATATTGGCTTCATGAAAGAGTGGCCAGATGACACATGAAAGCCCTTCTAGAGTTTGGACTTTCAGATTATGAGAAAAAGATTCTCTGGTCTGATGAACTCAAGATTGAACTGCTTGTCCTCAAAACTAAATGTCATGTCTTGAAGAAACCAGGCACCACTCATCACATGTACAATACCATTCTAACAGTAAAGCATGGTGGTCACAGCATTGGGTTCTTTTTCAGAAGCAGGGATTTGGAGATTAGTCAGGGTTGATGAAAGCTGAACAAAGCAAAGTACAGAGATATTCTTAAAGAAACCTGCTCTGAAGCTCTCTGAACCACACTTATCAACAGGACAAAGACCCTAACCACAAAGCAAAGACAATACAGGAGTGTCCTAGAGACAACTCAGTCAACACTTCTTGTGTGACTTTGGGCTATTTAAACATCTCTAGAGAGACCTAAAATAGCTGTCCTCTGATTGTCTCAATCCAAACTGACAGAGTTTGAGAGGAACCTGAAGAGAAGAACTGCAGAAAACCTCAAAATCTGTGTGTGGAGCTTTTCCTGCCAAACCCAAGAAGAATCCAGGCATGGAACCACTTCAAAATTTGCTTCAACAAAGTACTGAGTAAAGGTTCTAAATACCCATGGCAATGGGATATTTCAGTTTTTTATTTTAATACATTTGCAAAAATTCCCCAAATCCTGTTTTTCGATTGGTCATTCTGAGATATTAAGTGTTACAAGTGAAACAATTAATTGACGTGATTTTAGCATAAGGCTGCCACGTAACAAAATATGTAAAAAAAGTGAAGGTCTCATATTACTTTCTGAATGCACTGTATGTCCTTAAGCACATGGCTATTTTTAGTTTTGAAGAAAACCTCAGCCCTTTACAGTGAGCAACACCACAATATTTGACATTCAAAATAGCCCTGAGTGTCATAATTTACAGGAGATATGACCACAACATGGCTGGGGATGTCCTCCTTAATATTTAACTTCCTAAAGAGCTGTGGCTGTTGGTGACCATAGGTAATGTCACAGTCCTCTCTTTTAGTACTATGCACTAGAGATCCTTGTCACCCTTTTATATCCAAGAGGAAAGTGACTATTTAAATTTTTAATGAAACTGAAGTGAAAGAAGGGTGTGTGCCTCTTTTAGTATCCCAGGTTCACTAGTGACGCTTTCCCAAATTAAGACATGGATACCAACTTCAGGCAGTGATGTCCCATTTTTCACTTAGCTAATTAAACAACGGTGGTGTTCACTGGGCCATGCCTAAATAAATCACACAAAACCAGTAACCCTCACTCCATCCCAGTTTCTCTGCTATTATTGAGACACATCTCTGCCAGAGACCCTTCACTGGCCTCTGGCTTTGAAGCACACAGACATTTATGTTTAAGACTTTTACACCACACTGAAATTTCATCATTCTTTGTTCAGATCCCATAAAGCTAGAGTGAACTCTAGTGGTCATT
Source organism: Erpetoichthys calabaricus (assembly GCF_900747795.2). NCBI lineage: Eukaryota > Metazoa > Chordata > Cladistia > Polypteriformes > Polypteridae > Erpetoichthys > Erpetoichthys calabaricus. The sequence goes on from NC_041394.2 coordinate 324,906,974, forward strand.
TGTTCCTCTGCCTATCTGAGTTCTCTTTAGTGTAATAATGTGGCAATCCTGAATGGCTAGTGCTGCTGCCACACAGCTCTACAGACCTAAGTTTCTTTGTTGACTCTTTGTTCATTATCCTCCATGTTGTTTTTTTGTCTCTAAGTACTTTTTAGGTACATCAAAGATGCGCTAGTTAGTTGAACTGGTTACTCAAAATTTAGTGACTAAGGGTGTTTGCATTGTGCGTGGCTTTGTGATGGACTGCCATCCCATCAAAGGCAGTTTTTCCCGATGCTGTGGGTGACAGACGCTAACACTCAGGAGTAGGTTGTGGAAAAGGAATGAGAAAATGGATGGATGGAATTCCTGGGGACTATTTAATGAATTAGGGACAATAAAGGTGAAATGCTAATCCATAAAAGTATTTTATGTTAAGGTTAATTCCAAATTGGCTCTGTATGAGAGAGCTTTGTGAGCAGATCCTGGTTTCTGCAAAGTGTTATCAAGATAGGATCCAGTCCCCTTTGACCCTTTTAAAAATGTATGTTTTTAAAAAGTTATGGTGCCTCCAGAGGATTCTCAACTTGGACCCTCTTCCCAAGCTGGCTGCCCAATTGGCTGGCATGGGTTCTTCATAAATAATACCTCTGGTCCACTATTTTTCATATCATTTTTACCCATTCCAGCTGGGAGCCAGAAATTCATTGTATCATTTTTCAAACTGTCAAACAAACAATCTTCTACAAATGTTAACCTTTTATGGGAATTAACAATATGATACACAGAAATAAGGTTTTCACGTTTAAATTTAAGAAAACATAAATGATTCCAGCAGAAATGGGGTACACCGTATGACTGTGCTGCCATTTTAGAAAATCACAATCGTAATTTCTCAAGATCTTTAAATGAGCTGCAACATAAAGGGCTGTCAAAAAGCTTATTGAATAATCAGCGTCACTGCACAAACAGCAGCAGGTAGCGACTCACGACAGATTTTAATTAGACAACCGCACTCTGTGGTGTGGCAATCTCAAAACATGCAATGTGGAAACACTCACTGTGGCTAACTTCTGCACTTCTTCATCTGAAGCTCCCAGCGATGCCAAGCCTATTTCTTGTGAAAACTGGGCAAATTTGGGGTCAGCAAGCAGAGGAACGTGTCCCAGCAGCTCATGGCAAGTGTCCCTGAAAGCAAAGCGATTATTGTAGCTAGGGTATCATTCACAGATTGTTAAAGGAAAGTGCTAATAAATAGAAATTAATTATTTTATAGCTTTCTTTTACCAAAGGACAAAACATCTGAAAAGAGCTTAAATTCCTAGATAAGTTATCTGTTAAACCAAAATATCAATATTCAGTTCTGACAGAGGCAGGCTACAAATCCTAAATCTCACAAAATTAACAACATCATTTGTATGGAATGTCCTGTTTGATTTTAAACAGAAGTCATGAACCACAAAGCTATTAAAAAGCAAAACAACATGACAACTCTTTCAAACTCAAAGCAGGAGCAGCTCTGGAGAGTGTATTGGTCCATCACAGTGTCCATTCTCACACTCACACACACAGGGTCACTTGGGAATTGCCCATTAACCTAACCTGTGGATGGATGGATAGCTCAAGAACAGAGAAACCCAGGGCACCAAAAGCATAGCATATGATAACAACACTAACCACATTGCTTAATGGTAGATCGATAGACAGACAGACATACAGACAGAAAATGTGCTATATGATAGATAGATAGATAGATAGATAGATAGATAGATAGATAGATAGATAGATAGATAGATAGATAGATAGATAGATAGATAGATAGATAGATAGATAGATAGATAGATAGATAGATAGATAGATAGATAGATAGATAGATAGATAGATAGATAGATAGATAGATAGATAGATAGATAGATTTGGGGAAATGGGAAGAAAAGTCCATACAGACACTTGTATACTCCACATAGGCCAGTACCAGGCCTGACATTTGATCCCAGGATACTAAACCCATGAGACAACAACTCTGCTCACTGCACCACCCCTATACTGTATATGAATTTGTAGAATTAATAACTTCTTGTACTGATTAAACAATCTCAACCTACCACATAAAAGCAACCTACAGTAAATCCTTTAGTGACTTCCTATAAAATGAAGGAAATGGCAGGTGCAGGATGGGGAGGAGCTAGGAAGCTGCTGATTTTGCTGACTGTTTGAATAAAAGCTTCTTTACTAAATAAAGTCTTAATGCTGTTCATGCTAGTCCCAGAATAATGTTATCTATCTATCTATCTATCTATCTATCTATCTATCTATCTATCTATCTATCTATCTATCTATCTATCTATCTATCTATCTATCTATCTATCTATCAGCACATTTTCTGTCTGTATGTCTGTCTGTCTGTCTATCGATCTACCATTAAGCAATGTGGTTAGTGTTGTTATCATATGCTATGCTTTCTGTGCCCTGGGTTTCTCTGTTCTTGTTCTTGTTCTCAGTTTGTCTGGGACATTTCTTTCTGTAAGTACTCCAGTTTTCCTTCCCACAAGTGGTTTGATACTTGTATGCTATATCATAATTCCACTTTTTCATTACAGGATTGCTGAGACTTTTTGCAATATTCCAATTATAGCAGATAGCATAAGGTAATTATTATTATGAGAGTGACAAATATTCATAGTTACCTAGGACACTGAAAAAATATATTTATAGAATTTCTTTATTTGCTAAATTAAGTTAACATAAATTTACATATTCTGTTATATTTGTAATCTAACATACTGTGTGTGTGTGCATGTGTGTTTACTGTTATATATTTGCCCTGTACACAGTATATTATTTATTTAAAAATAAATACACAATGTATCTTCATCAGTCTTGGCTAGTGAATGTACATTTGGAAGTGATTATGTCTGGCATTGGTTCACTGTGAATTGTTTCCAACACTATCTGTCACCCAGATAGTGTATAGGAATGTGAAAATAAAACTCTGTTTTCTATAATTTATAGGTTTCCGTTTTTTGAATATTAGCCAAAAAAAACCTGTATAAAATAAAACATTATCTCTAACAAAAATCCTCTCTGTGGTTGTCATCTTGGCAGTCCCTGAAACCTGCTGGGATCCAGACAATAACAACCATCATCCTTATGATTGTCCATTTACTATAGATATCATTTGCATTCATTTAATGAATGGAAAGTGGAAAGAACTATAACAGAAATGATAGTTATAACCTTTATAATCTTTATTATGGTTGGCAGTAGTTAAGAGCGCTGCATTTCAACTCCAAACAACTTAGCTGGAATCCTGTCCCAATCACTACCTGCATGAGAATGCATCTGAGTACATCAAATTGTCCTTCTACATCCTAATGATTTCCTTTGTTAGGTAAATTAGAAACTGTAAACTGGCATCTTGAGAGTGAGTGTGCGTGCGTGTGTGTGCGTGTGTGTGTGTGTGTGTGTGTGCGAGTGAAAGTGCCCAGTAATGTGCCCACCTGATGTTGCTGGGATAGCCATCTGATGATTAACTTTATTTGAATGTATTCATAATAGAAACTGATAATAATAATAATACATTTTATTTATATAGTACCTCTTTCATGAGCAAAGTGCTGCTGTACAAAGAATCAGGATTTGAACTGATTATCCGCACACAGTTAGGCAGCTGCATCAACTACTGTGCCACCATACTCCTCATTGAAATAAAAATAACAAAAATATAATTAATTAATCACTACTACTACTAGTACTACTACTACTACTACTACTAATAATAATAATAATTAAAATTTGTGGGTAGTGTCATCCTTTTGTCAGAAGGGGACCTTGTTTTTTGATTTCCTGGATAATCCAGTTACTGATTGTGTCAGGGTTGTCTGCAGGATGTTGGTATTTGCTGTCTTGCAAAGGAATCACCGCTTTGAAGTCTGGCTGGTTGAGTATACAAACAATATCAAGTTGTGATAACAGACCTGCTCCTTCCTTGGAGGATGTGTGTATTTACCTGACTTGGAGATTACATGTCTGACGCTATTGGTTTCTAATCAGCATATCTTTACTTATTCATGGTTGGTAACAATACATTTTGTTAATTTGTGTTTTCATTAATTGTTAAACCCAGGAAATATAGATGTGCCATTGTTTAATCCGATTGTCCAGAACTGATAATGGCAGGGACTGAAGGAGATTTAAACTTCTGGGCAGGAGAAGGCAAGAAGGAGGAGCAAGGACAGTCCACAGAGAATGCTGCCAAGACACTTGGACAGAGCACAGGGGCTCGCAGGCAGACAAGGGTACGTGGTTGGCACGACGTGAGGCACAAGGACAGCAACACTTCCAGGGAGGAAGAGACAGCTCCACAAGGAGATGCATGTTGTGGGTCCAGCGAGAGAGGGAAGCCGCATGAAAGGACCAAGCAAAGCTGGCAGACAAGAAATGAGGCATGACTAGGTCACAGCAACACAAGGAGCCCAGAGTGGGAAAAAAAAGGAATGACGAAGAGATGCTGACAGGGATTCAATGTTTTGACACAACTTCTGTATGGAAACAAGTGTCCGGTGAACAGAGTGCATCCGTGGACAGCTGAACAATCAAGTGTTGGGTTAGCACAGTGCGCAAACTGGACTCTGAACCACTAAAGGTTGTATCCTCCAATTCTTGTTTATAACGGACTTTTAGAGTGTGGACTGTGTGTTTTCCTTTTAAAAAAAGGAAATTCTTTCCTGATATGTTTAGATTTTGTTATGTTCGTTTATCTTTTTAATGTAATTTATATTGTCTTGTGTAATAGAACTTACTGTGGCTTTTTTTTTCTGAAATTACTGTTGTGTCTTTCATTATGTGTTTAATCACCTCCCAATTTAAAGAAACCTGTGTGCTATTTTCAGTAAATTTCAAGAGTTCCCAGTCTCTTAATAAAACTGGGTGGCGTAGTCGGATAATTTAATGGTGACTAAGTTAGATTACCTGTAAGTGTGACCAGACACCTGTTACACTTTACATATTCTTTACATACGTTCTTACATTATTTACATCTATCTATCTCTCTGTCTATCTATCTCTCTATCTATCTATCTATCATTATTATTAATATTATTTCTTGTTACTGGAGATCCTTTTCATGCTTATTTTATTTAATTTTATCATATTTTATTTTATTTCTTTTTTTATACTGAACCAACCTCTGTTTCTGTTTTTAGTATTAATGAATAAATGGAGCAAGACAAGAGCCACTGATCAATACAAAACTAGTTAAATTAATTAAAAGTCTATAGTTTTAACTGATTGTTTTTTAATTTGCAGGAGGTGTTGTTCAGTATGTACTTTTGGAAAAACTATTAAAAGGTCTGAGTTACTGATGAATTCCAAAAATGGATTGCTTGATTGTTTTATTTATTTCCCAACTGAAAAATATACCTACCATTTGTCCATTCATTCTCAAGCTAGCTTAATCCAATTCAGTGTCATGGAGTTAAACAATTATAAATACATAAAATGTCTTGCAATATCTATATAAAAATTAAAACATTGGGCCATTACAGCCAAAATTCAAGACAGATAGATAGATAGATAGATAGATAGATAGATAGATAGATAGATAGATAGATAGATAGATAGATAGATAGATAGATAGATAGATAGATAGATAGATAGTCTTTTGCATTGACTTTATTTCTCTGTGTTATCCTCGCATTACCATGTTCTGTCCTGTCCTAACTGTTATTTAATTCCCTATGGATATTTTTATAAAGCATATTTGTATATAAGCTATTGATTGACAAGGAATTCTTGGATATTTGCACACAACATCAGAAAAGTGATTTGTTTTTTTTTTGATTATTGAATAAATCTCACAGCCCTGAGGGCCAGAAATTTCCGACATCACCAAAAGATAGATTGTGGTTGTTCCCAGTGACAGCAGTCCGACTGCAAGTCAGCACCACCAAATCCCACCTGGACCCGTTCTTTTTCATCTTCACTTTATTTATGCTTTGTGTACAAAAATTAATACAGAAGAATAATTATCATCACTAGGTAATTAATATCAAAAATCAAAAATTAATTGTTTATTCCTTCAATCCATATAGCTAACATTGTTTAAAAAAGATAATGTAAGTTTTTGGAATTACATATATTTTCAACATAATTAAAACTATGAATTAAATAAAATAATGATATATTATTAATTTCACCAATAAGAAGGAATTAAGCTTTGTGAGGCTTATTAGAATATTATTTTTAAACAAATGCCATATTTTTCTAAAAAGTCATACTATACTGAACCCTAACATTTCATATGATTACAGTAGCCTGTTTTTTCCTTATGCTTTAAGATGTTAAGATGCTAACATCTTCTGATTTCCTTGGCTCTTTCCATTTCTGTCTTCTGTACTCTGTAATTCAAGCTGACTGCATTAGCAATATCCCTTAAGAAGTCAGAATTGTTGCTGTTTCCATCTGTTCAGCATTGCTATTTATCAGTTCACATATCTGACTTCCTACTTCACAATTATTTTAGGATTTAAGAAGATGACCTGAGTTCATAAGTATAGCATTAGAATTCTCTATACATTTTTCTGTTCATATTTTTAATGTGACAACTGTTTTCCATTACACAAGAAAAATAAAAAAACAGTGCAGAGTGCAAGCCTTAGTTACTTTCTATGCAGTATACTACATGTTCTGGCTGTTCTGGGGTCAACCACATGGAAAAACAGAAGAAGGAATTTAAAATGGCAGACTAAGAGTCCTCTATTCCTATCTGCAGCAGAGACCACCTCCACCAACCAAAAGGACTGAAAAGCCTCTAAGCCACGCCTCTCTGTCAGCCTCAATGCCATTTAAAAGACAGCCCTTAAACCCAAGTCTGTCATTCAGACCAGCAGTAAATCAATCAGAAAGATAAGATGTCAGCAATTTACTTGAACGACCTTAGAAAAGATGACAGACAATGTTTGTTGCAAGGACACAGACACGTGTGGTGTGTACCCCCCAATGTCTACTCTATATATTTATAAAATCCTAAGCCTAAACGTGCAACAATTTTGTACAATGATTTATGTGATGTTTTTATGTCGTGTGTTTTGTCACGCTGTTAATTGGGCTTATTTTAAAACCTACATATATATGTTTGGTATCATTCTTTTCAGAATTTATCAATGTGATGTTGTTATGTGATATTGTTAGATTTTCAGATTCTTATTCCATTTTTTTTTTAGGCTGCAACTGGGGTTTGGGTGCCAAAGGGGCTTATACCATCCATCCATCCATTTTCCAACCCGCTGAATCCGAACACAGGGTCATGGGGGTCTGCTGGAGCCAATCCCAGCCAACACAGGGCACAAGGCAGGAACCAATCCCGGGCAGGGTGCCAACCCACCGCAGGGGCTTATACCATATTTTTAAATACAATTGCTTTCTCTAACAGAGCAGCTCAGCTGTGGGATAGATGGGGGCCCAGCACTCACCCCCCGGTTTGGTGAGCGAAGCGAGCAGTGGGTGGAGCCTCCTAGTATATGTTTATTTATATATCATTCATCCAACTTCTAAATCCTCTTATTCTGAGAAGGGCCACATTTCAGTTAGAGAATATCCCAGCAAATATTAGGTAGAAAGAGCCCCTATACAGGGTGTCAATTCATCGTAGGGAGAACACGCACACATATTAGTCCACCTAACCTGTATGTCTTTGGATTGTGTGAGGAAATCCACATAGACTTGGGCAAAACAGTCACGCAGGGACGAACTGAGATGTCAATCCTGGTCTCCTTACTGTGAGGCAACAGTGGTACCTTGTACAGGGGGTCCTCGGGTTACGACACAATTCCGTTCCTACAACAGTGATGTAACCTGAATTTTGGTGTAAGTCGAAACACACCCTAGCCTAAGTCACTTACCTATCCTAACACATTTGCAAAATCATAATCTAGAACATAAAAACACAACTAAGCCACAGAAAAAGGAAAAGGACATAAATATACTATACTATACATTGTATTGTAGTAACAGAAAAAATAAGGGAAAAAAAATCCTTACCTTTATTACTTGTCACGTCTCAATTTTTTAAAGTTTTTATGGGAGTGAGTGTTGCAAACTCGAAACGTCGTATGTCGAGACGTTGTAACCCGAGGACCCTCTTTAGTTTGTTTGTTCATTTTATATATTGTCAAGTTTGTGCGCCATAAAGGCATCTTCCAGGCTCACCTAAGATATGTGTTACCACTCTGAATCAAGAGAGGGCATTGTCACTAACAGTTTTGTCTCCTTTTTCCCTCATAGTGCTGAGACCCTGCCCCTTGAGGGCAACAGAGCCAGAAAAGCCCCGCCCATTCTGGTCCAGGCATATATAAAAGGGAAAGGTCCCCAGAAGGTATGCACCTCATTTGGACCTGAGTGACTGACTGACAGGAACTCCTTCAGTGGCAGAACCACCCAAAAACACCATTAGAGAGGAATAAGAGGCTACTCCAGATTTTGTTTGATTGTGTGTCTGTTAACGTTTGTTTTATGTTTATTTCTTGCAAATTAAACAGGGTGTTCCCCAGTTATTTTGGGACTTGCTCTGCCTTCTCACTCATCCCCCTAATATATATATATATATATATATAAATATATGATATATATAATACAAATTATAATATAAATAATATAAATATCCATCCATCCATTTTCCAACCCACTGAATCCAAACACAGGGTCATGGGGGTCTGCTGGAGCCAATCCCAGCCAACACAGGGCACAAGGCAGGAACCAATCCCGGGCAGGGTGCCAACCCACCGCAGGATACACACAAACACACCCACACACCAAGCACACACTAGGGCCAATTTAGAATCGCCAATCCACCTAACCTGCATGTCTTTGGACTGTGGGAGGAAACCGGAGCCCAATAATATAAATATAATATATATATATATATATATATATATATATATATATATACTGTGTGTATATATATATATATATATATATATATATATATATATACTGTGTGTATATATATATATATATATATATATATATATATATATATATATATATATATTAGATATATATATATATATCAGATTGTGATCAGATCTATGCATGTAATAATTTGATTTACAACCTGTCAAATAAGTGAACCAGCTGCCGTGGTGCAACGTCTTTGCCTCATATATATATAGTCACACATGTGTGATTAGGGGGCAGCTCGAGGGCCTAAATAATAGTAGTACCACTCCAGACTAGGGGGCCACGAGCTGCACTAACTTTCTCTCTCTGTCCTCTGCAGGCTATCTCCGGGAAATCCCACTAGGTGCCTGTGCAATTGATGACGTCATTTCCGGTACCGGTGCTATCGATGACATCACTTGAGGTACCAGTACCATGGATGGTGTCACTTCCGGTCTTGAAGAAGTTACTTCCTGTTCAGCGCTACGGTTGACGTCACTTCCAGTCTCAACGACATCACTTCCGATTCCGGTCCACATAATGTCACTTCCTGTCATGGCCTTTAAAGCCGCCATCTTATCAAACCAAAATCATTTCTGTTTTGGACTTCAACCTGAACACATACCCATGTCTTTCTTATTACAATATATATATATATATATACACTGTGGTGGGTTGGCACCCTGCCCGGGATTGGTTCCTGCCTTGTGCCCTATGTTGGCTGGGATTGGCTCCAGCAGACCCCTGTGATCCTGTGTTCGGATTCAGCAGGTTGGAAAATGGATGGATGGATATATATATATATATATTGTGGTGGATTGCCAGCTTCCTATTCTGGCCCTCACCCCCAGGCTGCCAGGTGGAGCTCTCCCAACAGCATGGACGTGCCCCGAGTTCCAGCAGGGCCTCATGGACTATGTAGTTTTTATACACAGCCCTGCTGGATACCTTGGGGACCACTGGGAGTCACTGTCGGGAGGCCAGTAGACTCATATGTGCCCTATAACCTGGAAGTACGTCCTGGTCACGTGAGCAGGAGAGATGCCGTGCTTCCAGGTTGAAGATAAGGACTGTTTACCCTGACCCGGAAGGAATAAGGAATTGTGGACTGTTGGGCAGGAACACCTTCGGGTCAGGGTGTATAAAAGGACTCTGGGAAAGCCCATACACTGAGCTGAGCTGGGAGGTAGGGTGGCGAAGTGTCTGGGCGAGGAGGAAAGAGTTTTGTGATTAGTTATTGTTTATATGAGTAGTGTGGAGTGGAAGGTGCTTTGGGCACTGTATAAGAAGAAAATAAAAGAGTCTTGTACTTTCACCTGGTGTTTGGAGTAGTACCTGAGGGTTCAAGAGGTGGACACACGCCTCTACTGCTACACTGGCGTAGTCGGCAGGATTCTCTGGCCATCTGTTGGCAGGGGACCTGAATTTCAAATAAATAGTGTGTATGCAGACGACCCTAAGAAGGTCCCGCTTCAACACACACGAAGGTGAAAACACCACCCGCTACAGAGAGTGCTGCGTTAGTGAGCCTTATTATACTTCGGACCACGATGGGGAAGAAATCCGGGAAGAAGACTGGATCTATCCAGAAGACTTCGGTCCCAACTGGTGTTGAGATGCTGTGGACTTACCTGACAGGCGGTGAGTAAGACCGGGCGCGGTTTAAAGCCGAGCAAACCCAAGCGGGGCGGCAGCCGGAACGTTGCAGGATAGCGACTCCAGAAGACTATTATAAAGAACTTGAACTGGATCGTCTACGTTCCCAGGTATGTGCTGGAGAAACGCCCGAAGCGCCGGGGACATTTTATTCCTATTTTGCAGAGGCCTGTCTGCACAAAGCGGACAGAGAATCGGACGCCCGCCTCATACCTAGGCAAGATGGCCACGATAAAAAGAAGTCGGACCGGTCTAGGAGTCTGCAGAGGCGAAGCCCATACGTGGAAAACCACCACATGACCTCGCGCGATGGATGCCAGGACGGAGAAGGTCATTTTGGATCCTTAGGTGAGGTCATACATTCCCCGAGGGTTCTGAGCTCCCTGAAAAGGAAGGGGAAGGCGAGCGAAGTAGCGCCGATATTAAATAAAGGAAAAGAGGAGCGGGATGTGACTGAACGGTCCTGCTGACAAATTAGAAAAGGCAGATCGCAGTCAGCCGCTGGAGGCTACCCGATCCTCTTCGGACTCCAAATCCCAGGCGCCTGTGCGCGACCCAGCAGAACACGTGCCAGAAGCGGACGTGCTCATTGGCTCCCGGCTGGCAGGTAAGGAAAATAAGGAAGCGAACTTACCTCCGGCCGAAGTAAATAACTTTGTGGACTTACGGGATCTCGAGAAGTACCTCGAGCCCGTATATACTTTCTTTCAGGGCTTGAAGGAAGTGAAAGAACGTGTGGAGGAGCTGGGAGCTACAGCCAAGGCGCCGCTGAAAGGACTACTGGAATACCTGCGGCGATTAGGCCAAGAAGCCCCGGTCTTGATTGATTCGGCGGTACAGGTAAGCCGAAGCTGTACCGTATATAATAGAGGGACACAGTGCGATCCGGCCCCGCGGTTAATAAGTAGCGGATGCCAAAGCGCTGTGTGCCTGACAGTAGAGCGTGGCATGGTAACCGAAAGGTCAGGGGAAGGAACGAACGAGCCGGGGCATGCGTATGACGCGGCCTCCCGGAGCGAATCGAACCTCCAGACCCCAGCCCGTGTGTTGAGCGAGGTGTCGCTGGTAACAGGAGGGGCGGGGGAAGTGCCGATCGCACCGGTACAGCTAAACAGTGCTGTTACCCGGAGTGATACGGTGCTGATGACCAGGAGGAGTTCTCCCAACAGCATGGACGTGCCCCGTCCTGGAAGTACGTCCTGGTCACGTGAGCAGGAGAGATGACGTGCTTCCAGGTTGAAGATAAGGACTGTTTACCCTGACCCAGAAGGAATAAGGAATTGTGGACTGTTGGGCAGGAACACCTTCGGGTCAGGGTGTATAAAAGGACTCTGGGAAAACCCATACACTGAGCTGAGCTGGGGGATAGGGTGGCAAAGTATCTGGGCGAGGAGGAAAGAGTTTTGTGATTAGTTATTGTTTATATGAGTAGTGTGGAGTGGAGGGTGCTTTGTGCACGGTATAAGAAGAAAATAAAAGAGTCTTGTACTTTCACCTTTTGTTTGGAGTGGTACCTGAGGGTTCAAGAGGTGGACACACGCCTCTACTGCTATAATATATATATATATATATACTGTATATTTATAAACTTATCTGTAGGATGAAAACTACTGTATATTAATATATTTGATTCTTTAAAAGATCATTTCAGTCACAGGTCACCACACTCTGCCTTTTATTTTACATTGCCCTTTGTTGTTGTTGATTTAGCTACTCCTTATCCAAGTATCAATTCTTTTATAATTAAATAAGGGATTAGAAGAACCTTTCCATTTTTACTGTGCTTTAAATTTTACAGTTATTACAAGACTTAAGTGCATATAAAAAGCACATCTCTCCCTCCTAGACACATAGAATGAACTGAACAGTTTCATTTATGCACAAAGTAAAAGAATATAATAAAGTCCATGTTATAAATAAGTCCTGAATGTTCAATAGCAGAGGTTTAAAATTATTCATGGTCTTTATTGATCCCTATTCAGGATATGTCAGAGTCTTTAGCTGAGGCTAAGAGGCCTTGTGACATGAGCCCCTCGCAGATAACAGCCTGGAATTAATGCCCACGTGTTATTTTCTATAACATATCGATTGAAATCCCCATCAAACAGCTTTGTAGCCAGTCTGTTAAGGCAAGAGACTTACGGTTCAGGAGTGTAGAGGGGGTCAGTGCCATGGCGAATATACTGCGTGCAGTTGAAGACTCGGTAAGCAAGTCCCGCTAGGAAGTCTCTGGGTGACAGGTAGCCAGCTACGGGTCGCACTGTGAATCCAGACCTCTCTGTAAAGATCAATGAATGCAGGCGGCGTGAGCATTGCTGATTCCAGCACACTGCACATTTAAATACTGCTTATACAAAAAAGCAGCAACAATGGGATACAAAAATATCTGTCTGTAATGTAGTTAGATGGGGATGAAATGGATATGTGATGACATTTTCAAAAGCACTCTGGACCAGGGTTGTGGATGTTTCTTAAGCTAGCAAATGGCACAAGGCAGGAACAGTCCTAGACAGGGCAGCAGTCCATCACAGGGCAGACACGCAGACACACACACACACACACACACACTAGGGCACATTTGGTATCGCCAGTTCACCTAACATGCACAGTGGGAGGAAACTGGAGCACCTGGAGGTGTAGACAAAGGCAGAACATTTAAACTCCATGCAGTGAGGACCCAGGATGCAAACCCTGGTCTCCATACTGCAATGCAGCAGCACCACAATACTGCCCTTAAGCTAAAACAGAAGGAAGGAAAACAGAAAAGGTGCAAAAATGCAGACTACCTGGTAATTTTTTAATTAGAAATGTCCATCAGCCATTATTAGATTTGACACTTTTTAAAGGCATGTAAATTTTACATAAACGTAAAATTTTACAGAGCAAACAAAAGACAATACAATAAAAAGAGATCACTGATTTTGGAGAATATTTTTTGGAGTTTTAAGAAGAGGGCGAGGCACGGGGGGAGGGGGGGGGGTTTCCTAAGGGTCAGGGTCTTTGCCTCCTTTCATGGATGCATCTTCATATATAACATCATATAGCAGGTGATGGAGGTCCCTGTTGGGGTACCAGTCGTATTAAGTTATGTATATTACATCAAAAATTTGGGGGGTCCATCTTGGGGTTATTTTAAGCACATTCAAAAATTATGGAACATCAAAGAGTGGGGGGGGGTCCTCTGGGTGTGGGAATAAATAGTAAATGAATGAAAAGCTCAGTACAAAAAATTGGGGCCTTAGCCTCTAAAGCCTACAAGTAGACTCTTGCATGAACCATTTCAAGCACAACAGATCACACTGTAGTGGCAAGCATAAAACATGTCAATATGGAATTTACCGTATATACTCGCGTATAACTGCGGTGGGTTGGCAGCCTGCCCGGGATTGATTCCTGCCTTGTGCCCTGTGTTGGCTGGGATTGGCTCCAGCAGACCCTCGTGACCCTGTGTTCGGATTCAGCGGGTTGGAAAATGGATGGATGGATACTCACGTATAAGTCGGGTCCTGAAACCGAAAAATCAATCATAAAATCAGACCCCGACTTATACGCCCGTTGAAAAATGCGACACTTAATTTTTTTTTTTTACATATTCTTGCCTCCTCCAATCTAACACCAGTTTCTCAGACACATTGAATTTTGTTGCAGCAGCGCAGTTACCAATTTCCTTCGCTACTTCAATGATGTTTAATTTAAAACCAGCTTCATATTTTCTTCTGATCGAACGCTCCATTGTAGATAAGGGATGCTCTTCCGATAAAGGTGTATGAGGGTGAGAGATGCAAAAAACACAAAACAGTGCAAACTTGGCTTCTGAATACTTCGGGTATTACAGTGTGGTCACGTAGGCACAATAGAGCGAGCGAGCGAGCGAGAGAGAGAGGCTAGGAGCACATGGTGATACAGCGCATTGCCACACCCACATAGAAAAAAAAGGCAGTGTGCTCTGTGGTTACTCTCTCAGGTGGGCATTAGCATATCATAATCTCGTGGACCAATAGCATGAGTTATCCGCATTCGACTTATATGACCGCCATTATAAAATACCAGAAATTATGCAATAAAATCAAGTCCTGACTTATCTCTGGGAAAACTTATCTGCAAGTATATATGGTATATGTTTATTGGACATTTTTGGGTTAAACTAATAATACCTGTATACAGCACTAGCATCCCAATCTGGGTTGCTTCCTATCCTGCACCCTTTCCCCACAGCCTTGAAACTGGGGTCTGGGTCAATTGATGCACAGATTTTATTTGCATTAGTACAGGAAATCAAAAGGTGAGCAGTAAAAGCTTGTAGATAGCAAGGACAGAAAGAGGTACACATAATAGGGTAATAAATGCAATGGACCACTTCCTCAACAAGGACACATGGCTACATAAGAGTAAACATCAAAACTTCCATTTAAACATTCAGCAATAGAAGATATTAGTTTACACATTATATGAGATGCATAAGGGGTTGTTTTGTATTAATTCACTAGAATAATTAGGCAAAAATGAAAGGTTCAAAATGCAGTAGTTTGACCAGTTTCTTCCCTTAAATGATTTTCATTATTGAACCTAGCTTCCCTTTACTCGTTCCCTCCAATGTTTAGCAAAAGCCATTTAAAGAAGACCTTTGGCTGCTGGTGATTTGCTCAGATTGAAGACCAACTATATATATATTACTACTATACAACTATAACTATATATTCAGGACAACCCCTCCTAACACCCAGAGGCTCCCAGGTCTGGTGATGTACTGCCATTTTATACAGACATCCTTATCCTCCTCATATTGTGGTGCTGCTCATTTCATGTCTGTGCTTGACTCATGTTTTGTACTTCAGGCCTTCTTTATCATATCCCTCTTGCGTGTGTCACTTTTTATGGATGAGAACTCCAGAAAACCATTTTAGAAATACAGCAAACAGACATCCTCCTCCCCTTTTCCCAGTTAAGGACTGGCTTCACACATACACTGTAGACAACAGCATTCTAACACATCAGAACAATTTGTGGAAAAAAGAGTAAATTCAAAAACAAATTTAGTTTTTGAATGGAAGGCACATAGTCATGCTGTTTATCAGCGGTGGTCACCAAAAGTGCACAGAGCCTAATGGGTTGGGAAAGAGTTATAGAGAGAAGGCTTGGGGAAGAGACCACCATAGGGGAGGAGCAGTTTGGTTTATGCCATAGAGAGGAACAACCTATGCAGTCTTTACATTGACACACCTTGTAGAGAAGAATCAAGAAAAGCAGAAAGGACTGCATATGGTGTTTATACATTTGGAGAAGCCTGGTGTCATGTCAAGAAGTCTGGATGTACATGAGAGAGAATGGAGGACCAGAAATGTGTGTGAGGATTGTCCATGAGGTGTATGATAGAGTGAGGACTTGGGTTAAAAGCAGTGTTGGGGTAACAGACAAGATCATAGTTAGAGTAGCTCTGCACCAGGGATCTTCTTTAAGTAAGTCCTTACCTCTTTGATCTGGTTATGGATGTTTTGAGTCATGGGATAAAGGACCAGTTCCCCTGGTGTAGGCTTTTTGCTGATGACTTTGTGTTGTGTGGTGCCAGAAAAGAAGTGGGAAGTGCTTTGGAAGATAGAGAGTTGAAGATAAATAGGAAGAAGAAGAAAGAATATCTGAGGTTTAATGATGATCAGAATTCAGAAGTTAGCCAGCAGGAAGAGCTTTTAAAAAGAATGGATAAGTTTAAATATCTAGGATCAGTGGTAGCCGAAGATGGAGAATTGTAGGCAGAGATAACCCATAGAGTGCAGTGTGGATGGAACAATTATAAGAAAGTATCAGGCGTATTGTGTGATTGAAGAATTAAGGCAAAGGATTTAAAGGTCAGGTTTTTAAGACAGTGGTAAGACCAGCAATGATGTATGGAGCTGAGAAATGTGCAGAAAAGGGAGCACAGCAGGAGAAGAAGTGAGATGTGGCAGAAATGAGAATGTTGAGATGGATGAGCGCAGTTACAGAAAAAGGACAGAATAAGAAATGAGATAATCCGAGGTACAACAAAACTGGGAGAGATATCTATGAAAGTGCAGAAAAGTACTAGATTTAAGATTATTTAGATTAGGTATCAGCAAAATATATTACAATCTTGTATTAAAAACAACACAATGTATTAATGGTTAAAAATTGGTCAAAACAGACAATAAAATATTTAAAACACAAAAATACACTGCAGAACATAAAAGATAATGAAAAGGAAACAATAATAAACTAGTCTACTATATAATAAAATGCTAAGGTCTGTCTATGTGTGTGTGTGTGTGTCTGGTCTGATTGGTCAATTTGGCATTAGTGATGTGACTGAAAGAGGAAGGGCAAGCGTTAGGCACACTAGGAGGTGTCAGAAGGCATGCTGAAGGCGAACCCTAACCCTAATCCTAATCCTAACTCTAACCCTAACCCTTCAAGGATGGAAAGTTTTAAAGTGGACAGGAAATAACAGAGTCTCAGAAGCAGAATTTAAGGGAATGCACTCAACAAAGGAAGTGCTGGACAAGAGAGGTTCAGAAACACAAGGATACCGAGGAAAGGCACTGAAGGTACTCATAGGGCAAGAGATAGCAAATATTTAAAAAGGCATTTTGTTAGTTATTTTTGAGAGGAAGCGTGGTTAGTAATAATATTAATAACACTCTCAACAGAAACTCAATCAGGAGAGATCCTATTAGTGTTAACAGGCCTGCCTCTTGATGAAAAGAAGATGATAAGAATTTGGAAACGCGTAAAGAGTTCAGGACTTTCACATTTTAGATGTAGACCAGAAGTAGGAGAGTTTGTGTTTGTTAACATCAACTTCACGTGACAAATGTGAGCAGATGAGGCCTGTTCTGAGATGCCTGCCATTTATCTTGAATTTCAGAATGCATTTAATAAGGTGCCAAATGAGAGGTTGGGCATCAGACTAAAAGAAGTGAGGGCTCAGGGTTTAGTATGTAGATGCGTGCAGAATTAAGGAACCCTATCAGAACTGGTTGATGTTCAGAGTGGTGTTCCATAGTGGTCGATGCTAGGGCTGTTGCTATTTTTAATATATATAAATGATTTGGATAAGAAGAGAAGTAACAAGCTGGTTATATTTGCAAATGATACCAAGCTAGGAGGATTGTCAGATAATCTCAAATCCATTAAGTCATTACAGGGGGACTTGGACAGCATACAGGCTTGGGTAGATTTGTGGCAGATGAAATTTAATGTAAGTAAATGTAAAGTATTATACGTAGGAAGTAAACATATTAGGTTTAAATATAAAATGGGAGGACTGAAAACTGAGAGTACACCTTATGAGAAGGATTTAGGAGTCATAGTGGACTCAACACTATCAACTACCAGGCAGTATTCAAAAGCCATTAAGAAGGCTAACAGAATGTCAGTTTATATAGTGTCCTGAGGTGTGGAGTACAAGTCCAAGGAGTTTCTGCTCAAGCTTTATAAGACACTGGTGAGGCCTCATCTGGAGTACTGTGTGCAGTTTTGGTCTCCAGGGTACAAAAAGGACATAGCAGCACTAGAAAAGGTACAGAGAAGAGCAACAAGGCTGTGATACAAGGGAAGAATGATGAATAAAGATTAAAACAGCTGAGCTTTTTCAGGTTAAGCAACAGAAGATTAAGATGAGACGTGATTGAAGTGTTTAAAATTATGAAGGGAATTAGTCCACTGGATATTTTAAAATGAGTTAATCAAGGACACGGGAACATGTTGGAAATTTGTTACGGTAAATTTCGCACAAGCATTAAGAAGTTTCTGTTCACACAAAGAACCATGGAAATATGGAATAAGTTACCAAGTATTTGGTAGACAGTAGAACTTTAGGGACCTTCAAAACTCAACCTGATGTTATTTTGTTATTTATGTGGATAGGACTTGTAAGCTTTGTTAGGCTGAATGTCTTGTTCTTGTTTAGATTATTCTAAGGCACTGTGACCAAAAAAGTAAACTTAATCTGCACTGATCTTATTGGAAGATTGGCTAAATAATTATACTTTTTGCTCTTTGCCCCTCACTCCCTTGCTTTTTTCCATGATGTATTCCTAATTTTTCAAAGTTTCAGGTGGTAGCGCTAGTGCTGGACTCTGTTGGGTCAAATTGGTTCAGCTGGCCTGAAGCCAGCCCTGGAGTTAATGGCAAATGATCTTGGCATTTTTGAGGATTTAGAATTTGACAAAATTAACATGTAAAAGAATAAAAGAGCAGAATCTTTCAACTTTATTCATAGCTGTGACACGTCCTGACACGACAGATGTGGCATTCACGTAATTGATAATCTGAAATTCTTTGTAACTGCAGTTCAGTTTGTTGTTTTTAACAGCCTGAAGACTGTATGTTTGAGTCTGTAACATGTATTTAATGAGGCTTTAAAATGTATCTCTTAAATATGTATATATTACGCTGTTTGAATTATCTATGTCATTATTGCAATGCCTGCTTCACAACCCATAAAATTGACTTTAGATTTCAATTAAAATAACATTCTCAAACTCAGTTATTCTAATTCAGGGTTATGGGAGCTGGAGCTTATCCTTGCAGACCCAGGAGCCAAGTAGGAACTCAGCCTGGACAGGCGGTTTGACAGCATTAGCTGTGTGAATGTTATTTTGTTTGTTTTTTATTTAAATTGCACTATGAAATGTGTTCCTTGTTCCTAATGTAGAGGAAGTGTGTATCTTTTCATAAATGGAATTGTGGACAGAGCTTTAATTTCATCGTATGTTAGCACAAATACACCCTAAGTTGAGTTGTGACTCATTATTATGTACTGCAAATTCACACAACCTACAATTCTACTAATAATGCAAAACATGGTAGGTTTAATAGTTTTATGGCAAATGGATGATTTTATTACTGATTATTTATGAGTACATTGTATTCCCATTCAGGTTTGATTTGTTAAGTGTAGATAATGTGATGTCAACATTCAATGGTTTGTCAGCACATTATCCAATCCACTGGAAAGTCATTTTAAAATCCTGATAAACTGACTCTACACCAAGGACATTGAACAAAAACAACATTTATTTATATGGCATGTTTTCATACAAATGATGTAGCTCAAAGTGCTTTATAAGATGAAGAAAGAAAAAATATAAAAATAAAATTAGGCAATACTAATTAACAAAGAATAAAGGTCCGATGGCCAGGGAGGACAGAAAAAACAAATAAAACTCCAGACGGTTGGAGAAAAAAGCAAAATCTGCAATATTTCTGAGGCCATGAGACCGCCCGGCACCCCCTAGGCACTCTACCTAACATAAATGACCTCAATCAGTCCTAATGGTTTTCAGGCTTCCCGTGGAAGAATTAGACAATGATGGTCATGTGGAGGATGTTGTTACTGCTACTACCGTCTCTGGCCCTGCTAAAACTTTTTACACAAATGGAAGGCCTCTTAAATGAACTTGAAGCAACCCCCACCAACATGGACTGAATTAGGGTCACCACCTAAGAAAGTGTGATATGAGTGTACTGGCAGCAGCAATGCTCCTCACCTTTCTAGTGAACAAAGAAGGCACCTCCAAGGGGTGGTATTCCATGTGTTCATACTGGATGGTCTGGAAGGGATACAGGTAGGGGAAAAAAGGAAGAGGAGAGAGGGGAGGGCAAGCTGGGACAAAGCCAGGAATGCTACCTCTCAACACTAGAAAGAAGGCAATCCGGCAGGTACTAAGGAAGCAAAGCCCTCTTTATGAAGAATTAATGAGACCATGGAGGAATGGGAAAAGGATAAAGAACCTTCTGGCCAATAGAGGTCAACACAAGGTTTCAGTACGGCAGTGCAAAGACTTGTGATCGTATTTGTCTAGCTTCTAAGAATTACTCTAAAAGTCTGACAAGGATAAGAATCTGTCCTAGCCCAAAGTAAACAAGAGAAGCATCCCACACTCACTCCATGTTTGAGAATGGATAATGTTATGATTTTATAGTACCCTGAGCATCAAAATGGCACTCATGAAGGCTTTTCTAATTACCTTGGAAATCACAATGACATTTCAGTTTTCTAAAACTATCACTTCACCACAAAGATAATAATAATAATAATATAATAATAATAATAGTAATTAAAAAGAAGAAGAAGAAGAAATAGAAGATGGAAAACATAATAAGGTAGGATATTGCACTATAAGCTGTAAGTAAACTTTGCCACTTTGCAACAACATTAAGAACAATGCTGAGATGAAAAGACCGAGACACACACCGAATGACAGTAGAGCCAGATAACAAACAGGTTTATTTAACAATGAATAGTCCCCAGCCATATTTCAAGGAGACTTATCTACTCACTGTTCAGGCCACAGAAAATGTGTCTTAAAGTAACGGTGACTGAAACTAGTTATGGCTATTCCGGCACTGTTTCTGAAGTCACATTCATTCTTCCAGTGTTCCTGATTGTCTTCCAGAGTCGCTTGTCACATCTGTCTCAGTGATCCCCCTTTAGCTTTTCTGAGGCTCTGTTTATGTTATTTATGCCCTGGAAGTCTGTTCCTGCCTTTCTGAAACCCCTCCCAGGCTTTTAAAGTGTAATATGAATAATCCAGGGGTTCACGGAATGCAGAGCACAGCTTACCTATGTGCCAGTCACCCATTGAGGCCACTTACTCATCGACAGATAAATGTTCCGGCTACTATAATACAATCTGCACCCATGACCACCTGTGTGTTGATACTGTGATATCGCTTGCAATTCACTTGTGTATGCTCATCCACATTTGGGGTAAAGATCTTTATGGATGTGCCATCAGTCACACTGACAATTCCAAGAAAACCAGCAGTTTGCATGAATGCAGCTTAATTTGTGTTGGGGAAATGAATAAATCTACATATCACCTCACGCTTTGCTAGTGCATTCAAAGTTTGGTGCAAAATTCAAGAAATAATTACTTTTGACATATCCAAATCAGCGGTATTACAAAATGTAACATGCTTAATTTCGGCTCATAGTGCATAGTTTCTCTACTTAGAGGGGGCAATCACGTGATGTACAAGATTGGTAACTAATATTTTTCCATCTCTGTCAAATCAATATCTTTTAACGAGTTTATTGTTGTCCATTTCCAAAACATTTCACCTTTCCCAAAATGCATGTGCAGGTCGATGCCTGAAAGCCATCTTCTGGCAGCTCCTAGTGACTTACGACAACTCAGTAAACCCTGGTGAAGTTAGTTTAGGAAAAGTAATAAAATGCTTATACTTCTATTCCAATAAAAGGCCCAAATTTGCATCACTCTGAGATTTTTGAGCCAGGTAAGACCGTTTTCTTACTTGAAATGTGGGCACTGCTTGAAGTTTGTCAGCAAGGCATCTGCCTTGACAGACGTAAGAGAACTGGCAGCGCAGGGGAATGACCACTAGCTTGTTGTTTCTATTCACATAAGCCTTCAACTGTCCACCTCTTTTCTTTGGGAATTTCACTGTTGTCTTCATCTTCAACTTATCGAACTCTGCCAACTCCTCATTTTTTAATGGCAGAAAATGAGAATCAAGTGTACCAAATAAATAGCTGGATTAAAACTACTGTAAACTGACACTTTATTAATAGGTTACTTTTCCTGGATTGC
Source organism: Erpetoichthys calabaricus (assembly GCF_900747795.2). Taxonomy (NCBI): domain Eukaryota; kingdom Metazoa; phylum Chordata; class Cladistia; order Polypteriformes; family Polypteridae; genus Erpetoichthys; species Erpetoichthys calabaricus. Next base: position 324,929,116 of record NC_041394.2, read on the forward strand.
AAGCAGTACACCCTTTTCTGCCATGCTGTGCGACTAAGCCCTGCCAGGGACCGGCGTAACCTGTACATGATCATCTCATCTTATGTCCAGTGCTGCTGCAATAATAGTAATGCAGGTATTTTCGCTTCAATAAAATAAGTATTGTGTTACATTGCTTATTACTCAAGAAAATAGTCGAACTATGCAACGGCCAATACTGCCTGTTCAAATCATTCTTTATGCAGCCTTCAGATAATTTAAAATGCTGCTGCAAGAATTATTACAAGAACCAGAAAGTATGAACACATAACTGCAATTCTAAAGTCCTTACACTGGCTCCCAGTTAAATTTAGGGCAGATTTCTTAAATCCATGTTTTAACCTATAAAGCCTTAAATGGCAAAGGCACTGCTTACTTATCTGAACTTATCATTACTTACAGACCAGAGTGCACTTTGAGATCTCAATATGCTGGCCTGCTCTTGATTCCAGGATTAATAAAATAACAGTGGGAGGACAAGCTTCTAGTTACTGTGGAATGGTCTGCCTGTTACTGTAAAAGGTGCCCCTTCAGTCTCTACTTTTGAATCCCAGCAGAAGACTCACTACTTCGGTTCAGCATACCCTGACTAGAGCTGATGTGCATACTGCATTCCTGTTAATAGTCATTAGTACTAAAATATAAGTAATACGAAGTTTATAAACTGTTACTAACCCTCCCCTATTCTCTTTCTCATCTCAATATCCTCATGTGACACTTGGGGCCATTGCTCTACTGCCAAATTGTTTGCCAGCCTATGGAAAAGTTGTCTCAGATAAAGGGGCGTGGGACAGAAGGGTTCTGTCATCAAATTGGCCGGCCCAGCACTGACTCAGCTGTAAAATGGCCTGTAGTGGGGAGGTGGGTTGTTGGCCGAGGTCTCCAGGACTCTGTGTCTGGCTGGTCTGACTTCTTTTCAACAATCTGGCCTTGGTTCTATAATTAGCTGATGGATGGATGTTGTTGTTTTTCATTTTTGGAACATTCTGGGTATCTCTGTTTCATTTCTTTTTTTTTCCTTTTCCAGATAATCTAAGGCTTTTGATGAGCTGTCAAAGAAATGCAAACAAAATTTATGTTGTTTTTGATGCATTTGAACAAATCTGTATTCTCAAATGTGATAGTTGTGTATTTAGTGAGTGGTATAATCTGTTCTTTCATTTTGCCTTGAGAGTTGTCTCACCTGCAATTGGTGATTAGCACTGTGCATGAATAAAGTAATTTGTACTGTTGTGTTGTATTTCTGAGGTGGCCATGACAGAGTGACCATTTTGCTCTGTGAAGAGGATTACTTGTGTTCTATTTTGTGTATTGTATTCACCCAATTTTTTGACACCCATTGCACACCCAACCTACCTGGAAGTTGGTCTCACTCCGAATTACCCTTAACAAGATTTCTTCCATCTTTTTTTCACTGTACAGTATTTTTGGGAGTTTTTGTTCTTGTCTTCTTAGAGAGTCAAGACTTGGGGTGGGTGGCTGTCATAAAACAGGGCATGTTAAAGCGCATTGAGTCATTCCTTTTGTGATTTTGGGCTATGCAAGAAATAAATTGTTGTTGTTACTTTTAACACATTTCTCCAAACACTCCTCCCATGATCATCCTGCTGAGCTTAGCACTGTATGTTAAGCTCCTCAACATAAATTTAGCAATTTCTGAAAGACTGAGATTATTTCAACTAGGAGAAGGAACAATGTAATTGCTTGAGCATTTGGCTCAGGAAATTTACCTTTGTGGACACTTCCATCATTTTCTTCCCGGAGCTGGTGGATGTGTGTGTAGCCTAACAGAGTGCAATATGGGTAGACTATGAAATCCTTAAGTATAAACTGGTTAAGGGTTTACATGGACAAGTAAATGGACTACTCATGGAGAAATCTGTGTGTGTTAACTTGGTTTCTCTAATACAGGATTAAGGATTTACATTGGCATTTTAGAAAATAATAATAATAATAATAATAATAATAATAATGCATTTTATTTATAGGGGCACTTTACATTAGCAGTAAATCTCAAAGTGCAACATAAAAGGATTAAACAAAGGCAAGGCAAGATAAAAACAGAGATAAAACAACAATAATTATAGCATTCTTGTTAATAAGCTTTCCTAAATAGAAAAGTCTTTAACTGTTTTTTAAAACAGCCCACCATCTGCTGTGTTCTCAGGCTCTCTGGTAGTTGCATTCCAGAGCCGTGGAGCAGCGGCTGCAAAGGCTCGGTCTCCGATTGTATGAAGTTTGGTCACAGGGGGGTGAAGGCGGTAGGTATTTGTAAAACGGAGGTTTCTTGTAGTGGATTGTAATATAAGGAGTTCTTTAAGATATTGTGGAGCATTTCCATGGATACACTGGTGAGTAAACAAACAAGAGTCGGTATTCGATACGGAGATGGATAGGGAGCCAATGAAGTGACCGAAGGATTTGTGAGATATTGGTGAGATAAAATGGGTTTCTGTGAATAACCAGGTTGTTCAAGTAACTGATAACAGATGGTGAGAGTGTGCTGATTCATTCTTTCATTCACACTTGCTTATTCCATTTCCAGTTTTTTGGGAACCAGGGACCTACCCTAGAAGAGATGCCAGTGTATCACAGCATACACATCATGTTACAAGAAAGATGTTTAGTTTCTGTCTGGGAGCATCTTTATGCTTTAATTCCACATGTGTCTCCCTTGTTATTTAGTATTTAAATAAAATAATAAATAAAACCCATGAAGTGACCAGGTGGACATGTGAACCCAGATCTCTAGAAACGTGAAACTGCAAAGCTAACCACTGTCACCCCATAATATACTCACAATAAATAAATTTGGCAGGGTTGCTCTTGTTTCATATAAAATAATTGCCTTATTTTTCTGCCTGTTGTAACAATGCTGATACATGCAGACGTGATGGGTGCAGACAGGCGGCAGAGAGGCAGCAATTTTGTGGGTGGAGTTCCTTGTTTAAAAAAAGAGGGAGTCAAACAGATGTTAAAATATGCAGATGGTAATTATGAGGAAAATAAATATTACAAATTCTGATCACGGACTGCATGAACCTTTTAAAGAACTATTAAGAAGCACAGAAGCCTCAGAAGAGAGGTTAATTATAAGGCCAGGGCCTGAGGAAAAGCCTCATTAGTCGCAAGGCAGGGGAGTTGTGCTTCCATTGGAATGTTCTCGGTATCTGCGTTTCCTTTTTTTTCTTTCCTTTTTCCAGATAATCTAAAGCTTTTGATGAGCTGTCAAAGAAATGCAAACGAAGTTAATGTGAAAGTCAATTTTCTTCACCGATTTCAAGTATGCTACGACAGACCATCAATATGTTAAATGAACATAAGCACGTCTGACTCCTACAAGCATCAGTGGCTGAACCAGAGCACATCCTGGCCTAGTTTCTCAATTTTCGGATTGTGTAGCATTTGTTACCACCATTTTTATTTTTTGTACATTTCAATTATTCTGGGATTTTCAGCGTTGTTACTTTTTCCCACTATAATACGGTCCTGCACTTCCAGGGTGTTTTACCGAACCAGGAAGTCTCAAACTACACCCATCCATTCACTTTCCAATTTTTCTTTCCTTACAGGCTCACAAGGTGGCATATTATGTAAAGCAGGGACCATCCACAGACGGGACAATGGTCCCTACACACTCATACATACCAGTCCAGTCTGAACTGACCAGTGTAACAAGTGGTGAACAGTGCTTCTTTTAGGCTGGAATTTTCATTCCATGTTCAAGGGCGAATCAAAAATTATCCACACTCCGGATATATTAAAACTTCTGTTGGCAGCACTGTCTTTTCGTACGAGGTCCCTTTCTCCCCAGTCACTGCTCTGCAGGTGTGAATGTGTTACGTCAGATCATTTGTAACTGCGGTGTGAGAAACAATGGCTGCCCTATTTGTGATTTCAATGATAGAAGAACAACGAGCAGTGATTTGTTTTTTTGTTGTCTGAGGGTGTGCCTGGTGCCGATATTTATCGAAGACTTTGTGCACAGTATGGAGAAAGTGTTTTGTCGTGAAGAAGTGTGTATGAATAGATAGAGAAGTTCAAGGAAGGCTGCACAAGTGCCAGCCATGAAGAAGGAGCTGGATGCCCATCCACGTCCACAACTGACGACAACATTGCCTATGCAATAATCCACGACAGACTTGGGTTTCCAAAGAAACCCTACGAGGATGAAGATTCACATCTGATGAAGATAGTGGTGCATTTGTGGCTCGCAGCCTAAAACATTTTTTAATGAAGGAATGTGAAAGCTTGTTGGCAGACGGACAAAGTGTATTGAAAAGCAGGGAGATTATGTCGAAAAATGATGTCTTTGTCTTTTCTGAGAGTTGATTAAAATAAATTCAACAGCTGAAGTGTGGATAATTTTTGACTCACTGTTGTATTTCAGGGGTTTTGCTCCTGTACTCTGATCTTCCTCACCCACTCTCACATGTGTGCCAGTTTGGTTAATTAGTGACTCTAAATTGGCTCTTGGTGGGTGTGTGCATGAGTAAGCCCTGTGATGGACCCCCTGACCTGTCCAGAAAGTGTTCCTGCCTGGTGCTGACTTCTCTCCAGCCCCCAATGAACCAAAAAGTCATTAAGAAAGTATGGAAATGTAATATCAAAAAAAATGAACATAACACATTACACTCTGAAAAACCAAGTTCCAATAATTACTGAAATGAGTATTTACTAGACCATTAAATAAATAGTGATTCTGGGTAAAGAGGTAAACTTTAAGCAAGGATTAATAATTAAGGGAGAGAAGCAAATAAATAGTCAGGGAACAGCAATAACAAATATAGGAATAAAAGGTAAAGAGAAGCTAAAAAAAAAAAATAAAAAAAAAACTGGAAATTATTAATATCCAAACCATAAACTCAAACCCAAAACCATAAGAACTGAGAAACGTTAAGAGTCATAAAAAGTTGTTTACAATACTCAATAGTACAAGAATCCTAAATCTTAATAAACTGGAGAGCAATTCCAAATGAGCAACCGTAAAAGTGCAAAACCAGCAAAACGGAAAGAACAAAGTAAAAGGAAACACGCAGGGAGAACTCTGAAGAGGCTGCTTGTCGGCCCTTAATGTCCTTGCTTAGAGAGTATTAGCTCAGAAGATGGCATGGAAGCATTGCCAGAAAGTCCTTTAGAGCTGCACTCCTAATTCACCAGTTAAACACAATACACAAACAAAGGACACTCGTAGTTAGCCGTAGATAATCTTGGATTTCCATTTACCAACACACCCAGCACTACTGATTACCAGGCTAGAGTGTATCTAAAAACAGGAACATCCAAATAATAAATAAGACTTTATGACTAAGCTACCTTGCTAACATTTCATCTGATATATATTTTCTTTGATTCCTGTATGTCTAATCATTTTCCTCTGATGATGACACCTTGCTGGTTGTCAAAAGCTTAGGAATAAAAAACTCTTTTAATATACATGACTCATTTTCTCCCTTTGTGGATCTCTAGCTACAAATATGCTAACCGTATCACAGACCTTGGCTTCCAGAGCACATCTAAATATCAATGGCTGCTTAAAACTAAAACACCTTAAATCTGGGTTGCCTACTGTGCTTTCAAGCACTAAATAAGCACAATACAAGTTACACATTTTTGGAATGCAATCAAACCTGAACATCAACCATGGCAGTGACCCCTGTTGACCACAGCAATAAGATGTAAAGGGTTTTATCCATACTTAGAATAAACATGATGAGTTAACAAAGTGTTAGAGAAAGAAAACAAGAAATAGGTATTCAGTACTATAGGGACTACCTGAAGAGATCTCTCTGCAGCATAAACCCTGCCTGAAGTATACTGTGGATCTGGATGAGCAGTCATAGAAACGGGCATGACAACAGATACGAAGGGAAGGCTATGCAAACAAATAAGTCTGTGATGTAAAATGGTACTCCAGATAACATAGATAGATAGATAGATAGATAGATAGATAGATAGATAGATAGATAGATAGATAGATAGATAGATAGATAGATAGATAGATAGATAGATAGATAGATAGATAGATAGATAGATAGATAGATAGATAGATAGATAGATAGATAGATAGATAGATAGATAGATAGATAGATAGATAGAACTTTATTTGTCCCCAGAGGAGATTTGGGATTTTATAGAAGCTCAATAAATAAATAAAGGGGCAAAAGTCACAAACAAATACGAGACTTCTGGTAATGGATTCTCCCAATGTTGGATTGTTGCTTTATAAGCATTGCACAGTAATAGAAACAGATAGAAGGATCCAAGGCCAAATAACAAGTACAGGGAAGAAGCTGGAGTGGCAATCCAGTTCCTGAAATTGTTAAGGGTCTTCTTATCTATCTATCTATCTATCTATCTATCTATCTATCTATCTATCTATCTATCTATCTATCTATCTATCTATCTATCTATCTATCTATCTATCTATCTATCTATCTATCTATCTATCTATCTATCTATCTATCTATCTATCTATCTATCTATCTATCTATAATTAGAAACACACTTGTCTTGCTTCAAGTGGAAATTGGACTGAAGGGTCATGGCACCAGGTGTTTCCCTCCAAGCCACCGGATGGTGTTTACTCGTGACAATAAAGACTCTAACTACTGATCCTACCAGAACAGTGGCATCCCTTGAACAATTTACATTTTATTCATGCTGTATAACCAAACAGCAGAATTAACAGAACTTTAGGGGTTATATCTCATTTGTGGAATGTGCTAAATGTATTCATTGTCATGTTCTGTTTTGTGATGGATAAATAATTGCTGATAAAAATGAATTCTATACAATAATACTTCAAACATTATTATAACAGTGTCACATAAGTTAGGGAACACCAAGATTAATCAGAAAATGTTTACATTATAGAAGTTCTTTAAACCTGCTTTCTTATAAGAACACGTTTTGTCAAATCTGGCTTGTTTGACAATCCCTTTGTTAGGTTTGCTGTCAAATGATGGAGATATTAGGTAGATAATAACACTTACTGAAGAGTAACATCTACTGGACACACCACCTGATGCTTTACTTTTCCAAGATGTCTTTTTCTGTTTGTCCACACTTAAAGGATTCCTTTGTGAAATTAAAGTCATCAAATGAAGATCAATCCATTATTTCAGAACTCCTGTGAAACGGCCTTTGCTGTGTTGCATTAGGATGCCTGATATGCGTAATCAGACTTTGTTTTTGCTTATGCTCATCTACTGATGATACAGAATTAGCCATTCAACTGGACTGACCCTAAAAGTAGCAATTACTCTGAACTGGAGATTGCATCCCATTCTCTCCCAAATCATTGAAATATGTGTGTTATGTGTTTCCACCACATTTGTTACATTTTAGTTGTTATACTAATGCACATTACTTTGGCTTCAAAAAGTAAATAACATAATTTAATTGTTCACTGATTCGCTTTCAGCAATGTATAAAACTGCCTTACCAGCTCCACTAACTACGCTTATCCACAATTATGTGCTTCTGTTAACACATTAAGTGTCATATCATTAGAGAGATTGGCCTGGTGTTTCACTTTACGAGCCGAGCCACAAGAATGACTGGCCAGCATAGTGGGTTTCAATCACAAGCTAAATACATTTTATTGTGAAATGATCACATAGATCAGTTGTCAGTGTTCATTTAAAACTTGCTTCAATTTCTACTTGCTATAGTTGAAGCTGCTCTGCCCATGTTCAGTTTTCTTTTTGTTCATATTCACGACCATTTGTTGTCTTCAGTATTTCTGACAACACTCCAGTTGAGACCGCTATGATACTTCTTCTCACCTATTTTGGTGCACTACTGATTTTCTCTTTCAAAAATGTGCATCACCTTCCTTCTATTTTCGCACAATAAACACCATTGTGTTATTTGCTGTTCACACTCAAAAATGTTTTCATGTACTTCTTCCATATCCTCAGTCCCATTACTATCAATCACAATAGTCGTGCTGCAGCCAGACGTGTAATATTATACGTCTGGAGACAAGCGTGAGTAAATTGTGTTTAAAACTGGGTGGGATCAATTAGACGGCTCACTGAGTGTCACATTTCTAAACCAATCCGATGTACGAAGCAAGTGTGACAGTGGTGAGGTCAGCGGAAGGAGTGACAGACGTGTTTAAGGTGGAGGTAGGATTACATCAGGGATCAGCTTTGAGCCCTTTCTTATTTGCAAAGGTAAAATGAGATTAGACAGGAGTCCCCGTGGACTATGATGTTTGCTGATGACATTGTGATCCGTAGCAATAGTAGGGAGCAGGTTGAGAACTCCCTGGAGAGGTAGATATGCTCTAGAGAGAAGAAGAATGAAGGTCAGTAGGAACAAGACAGAATACATGTGTGTAAATGAGAGGGAGGTCAGTGGAATGGTGAGAATGCAGGGAGTAGAGTTGGCGAATGTGGATGAGTTTACATACTTAGGATCAATAGTACAGAGTGATGGGGTTTGTGGAAGAGAGGTGAAGAAGAGAGTGCAGGCAGGTTGGAGAAGAGTGTCATGAGTGACAGACGGATATCAGCAAGAGTGAAAGGGAAGGTCTACAGGATGGCAGTGAGACCAGCTATGTTATATGGGTTGGAAACAGTGGCATCTGACCAGAAAGCAGGAGACAGAGCTGGAGGTGGCAGAGTTAAAGATGCTAAGATTTGCATTAGGTGTGGCGAGGATGGATAGGATTAGAAATGAGGACATTAGAGGGTCAGCTCAAGTTGGATGGTTTGGAGACAAAGTCAGAGAGGCGAGATTGTGTTGGTTTGGACATGTGCAGAGGAGAGATGCTGGGTATATTGGGAGAAGGATGCTAAAAATAGATCTGCCAGGCAAGAGGAAAAGAGGAAGGCCTAAGAAAATGTTTATGGATGTGGTGAGAGAGGACATGCAGGTGATTGGCGTGACAGAGCAAGACATAGAGGACAGGAAGATATAGAAGAAGATGATCCACTGTGGCAACCCCTAACAGGAGCAGCCGAAAGAAGATGTTATATAGTGATGAAATAGTTAAAATGACAGAAAGATATTGTAGCAAACAGAGGCACTTCTCAAACATGTGGAGCCCAATAGCTGCGGTGGTCTACGTGGTGTGTGTAGTTGTGTGTGTGTCTCCACTGTTGCAGCACTCATTACAATGTGCAAATGAATTATTAAGTTTCAGTTACCTTGTGCTACTGAACTCCTTAATGGATGATAGGAATTTCAGCTTTTTATTTTCTCTCAGCGTCTTTTCTTCTGTATCATTTACTCTCTTTCTAATGTCCCGGCAGCAGATTAAAATGTACAGACTGGAGGAATTGAAAGCGGGAGTTTTAGGAAGACGCCCTGTGGGTGTAGACTTTGACGGGAAGGATTTTGCTGCTTTTTAATAGGTTGTCCACAGACATGTATTCTCATTTGAGAATCATGTCTGGCCCTGCAAAACTAAATCACAATGTCCTATTCAGCATTTTTAAATGCATTTCACACTTACCATATCCTGCCTTTCTTGTGTCATCTACTTCATAATCCTGAACACATTTCCCTTCCTTTCCTTATTCTACAGCTCACTTGCAAACTCCCATCAGTTGGCTTCTTGTGTCCTTTACAGACACTTTTCTTGAATTTTGCTTTGCTTCCTTCTAGACTGCCTTGTCACTTTGTGTCTTTTTTTCTGCCACCACTTACAACATCTGCTCCTTTCCTCAAATCCCATCTGTTATGCTTTGTTCCCCTTGAGATTTTTTTTTTCTCTTGAAAAAATTTTTTTAGAATACAAATGTGTGTGGGAATAAGACTTGCTTTTTTCAGGAACTTTTCTGTGTGGATTCTTTGTGCTTTAATGTTTTCTGAATATAAGGATGAATTAATTTGCAATGTTTTTTTGTTTTGAATTTGGGTGCCTCCAGGTTGTGATTCCAATTGTCAGCTCATTGCTCCTGGTTGCCTTTGAAAGTTGTCTCGGATGTCACCACACCTTGCATCATCAACACAACCCTTAAAATCTGGTGCAAAGATTTGTTCTCTAGCCATGATTTGCATAAAAACATAGCACTTTCTTCTCACTTTCTTCTCAAATTTCTAACTTTTGATCTTACCGTTTTCTCTCTGACTTTAATTTCTGTTTAGCATATACACTTTGGTGCAAGAAAGGTTTTGTCTTTAAGGTTTTAGCTCATTTTTGGTTTTTGACTACATTTCATCTCCTGGAGCTCTTCTCGGACCTTGGCAGAATACCACCTCCACCTGGTGCCAACATGCCCATTCAAGCTACCCATTACAATTACCTCTCCTGAGTTACCCCAGAAGTCATTTTCATCAAACTCATCTTTCTGTTCATCACTATGGACTCTTTGTGGTGCATATATCAAGGCTATATATTGTCACGCATGGGTACATATGGATCCCCCACAGCACTCTGGTGACACTTTCAATACCACTCTGGGGCGAGAGGGGGCGCACACGCCAACTGTATAATCTCTTCCTTCCACTGCAGTATCGAGAAATTGACCAGTGAGGACAACTGAGCCCCACCCACAAACTCAGCCACTTCCTGTCCCGCCCTATAAGTATCGACATCCACAGAAGGAATGTAATCAGACTAGAAGCAAAGATCCTGAAAGTCAGATGTTCCTGAACTTGATCCACTTGAAAGAGCCTCACAAGCAGAGAAGCCAAGTAGGCTATTCAGGTATTTTCTACTCTTGTGCCACCAAGTGCCTATTTTAGTTCTTTTGCTTAAACCCAGTTGGTCCCCGAACTTTTTCCGAGGACTCCTCTGCAGTTTTGTTGCTTCCTAATATGTAAGTTATTTACCTAGAAACACCTTAACAGAGACAACATGCTCTTTCCCACTGTTCACCTTCACCACTATATCTGCCCATTTTTCACACACAGGTACCCTAGCCCCAGCAGTGATATTCCCTCCCAAAAGAACTTGTACATTCCATCCATTCATCTAAGCCTTCTTCGACTTTGTCTCCTGTACGCAGCACATATTCTCTTCAGCATTTCCACCACATTCCCCCAAATTTTCCTGTCTCACTCCCAATATTCCAAGTCACATTTGCTCTCCCTCCTTCACCCCACTGCTCATCACTGCCACTCCTTTGCCACTAAACCAGCCTCCATACAGTGCATCAGGTCTGGGGCAGCCACTTGGTACAATGGCTTTCCCTTGCTCTGTTATTCTGAACTCTGTATGTCATAACCAACAAAGTTTAGGAGTAGAAATACTTAAGAAGTCCTCCCTGACTGCGGAATCCTTTAGTCAGTGAACTTATTCAAAGAACAGCCTGCCACACAAGAGCAAACTGAATTAAAATGCTTGGTGACATTGACATGTCCAAAAGGGCTGGCCTTCAAACACTACTCTGTGGACATGTGTCACCAGCTTTTCCTTTCTAGGTATAAAATTATCGTCTCCAGTAAACTTTGTTTGTAACAATTCTGAATTCAAATGTCGCCAGCAGTCCAGGGTCGATTTTTTGATTAAAAAATAAATGTATACCAGTTGCAAATTACAGCTAAAGGAATTATGGGTATTTGTGGAAAAGGCACTGACCCTCTTATAGAATGTCACTTTTAGAATCTTCCAAGTTAGAATATTAATCCATCTCTGCTTTAAATGTATTGTTCAGTCTGATTATATCAGTAGATAAATGTGCAAATACACAAATTCGTTCATATTATAAAAATTTTACTCTTCTCCAACAAGAACCATCTGCACTGATTTGCTATAACATTGCTAATTAAGAAAAGAAAAACACTATTAAAACATGCAAGAGACTAAACCATACGGCACAAAGTCTTTTTTACATTATCAAACCACATTCATTCACGATGTACCTTTCAGGAATGCCGACACATCCTCGAGCTGGGGAACGTTGTCTTCTCTGTATCCACAATACTTGGTGAGTAATGGAAAGTTTTTGAGGTACTCCTGGCAGGCATGTGTTGGGTACAGCTTTGTCAGTTCTCGGAACACTGTGCCCCACGTTTTTATTTCTTCTTCTGTATATTCAATTCGAGGAATTGGCTGTCCACTGGAGAAAAAAACAGAGAAAATATTTAACTGGAGAAATGTTTGCAGTAATAATGGTGCATAACTTGCAATGCCTACAATAAACTCGAATGGGAATCCTGTGAACATGGATTTGATGCAGTCCTGCAGATTGTCAGGTGGCAGTGGGGGGGCAAAATACGTCCATTTAATTTTCTGAATGAAGCCAATAACACATAATGGCTTTTAATAGCCCTTACCTTTGGCCATACAGGGTACACGCAATGCACACAAACACACTCAGTTCCTTTTCTCCAACTCAGTTTGCTCACCATAGGAGTGAGTAGGATTGCCATTTCTAATATAGTACAACACATGGAACTCTGGGTTACCGTTACTGTGTTGCACTTGTTGGAGGAGAGCTGCTACACTTTTTTCACATGAAAAATGTATTTTAAAGTTAACACTGCTTAAGGATTGTATCAGTAGGTCAAAGATAACATTTAAGGAGAGAGGCCAATCTTAACATGTCCTGGCCAGATAAGCAAGAAAGTCCCTTAAATTATTTTTGTATTATTTCTATATCACTATTATACTGTATTGAGGATTACTTGTGTTCTGTTCTGTGTATTGCACTGTATTGACCCCCTTTTTTGACACCCACTGCACACCCAACCTACCTGGAAAGGGGTCTCTTTTTGAACTGCCTTTCCCAAGGTTTCTTCCATTTTTTCCTTACAAGGTTTTATTTTGGGAGTTTTTCCTTGTCTTCTTAGAGCAGGGGTCACCAACTCCAGTCCTGGAGGACCACTGTGGCTGCAGGTTTTCATTCTAATACTTTTTTAATGAGTGCCCTGTTTGTGCTGCTAATTAACTTTCACTATTAATTTAATTGCTTTTCTAAGATTTGTTCCCCTGAATTTGTTCATTTTTTTTCCTTAAATGGCACCCACACAGAAATGTGAGGTGAGGGAGCCAACAGAATACCAATTAAGTCTGGGCCTCAAACTCCAACCAATTTCACTCCAACCAGTTGCTTAATTAGGTGCCGAGTCTTGTTGTTAATTAAATGTGCTCTTTAATTCAGTGGTTTGTTGTTGCTCTCCTGGTACATTAACAGACATTTCTGAAATTGTTGCTTTTCTCTTTTCTAAGAGCCCTGGTTAAATGTTTTGGGGACCAGAGCAGATAAACATTCCTGAGACTTTCATCTTCCTTTATTTTCAGATATTGTATGATGGACACCAGTTGTTTTGGCTCACTTTGTATCTCATTATTATTTGGCTCTAATTAAGGAAAAAGAAACAATTAAGGGGTCTTAAGGTGTCTTCAGGAGCAAGTCAATTAAAATTAGTTCAAAAGCAGTTAATTAGCAGCAAAAAACGGTCACTCATTAGGAAAAGGGTTAGAATAACCTGCAGCCACACTGGTCCTCCAGGACTGGAGTTGACGACCCCTGTCTTAAAGAGTCAAGGCTGGGGGCTGTCAAAATCAGGGCCTGTTAAACCCAAATGCGGCACTGCTTGTGTGATTTTGGGATATACATAAATAAATTGTATTGTATTGTAAATTGTGTGTGGCACGGTGCTGGCCCGTGTCTGCGTGGGTTTCCTCCCATAGTCCAAAGACATGCAGGTTAGGTGCATTGGCGATTCTAAATTGTCCCTAGTGTGTGCATGTCCTGTGGTGGGCTGGCGCCCTGCCCAGGGTTTGTTCCTGCCTTGCTTCCTGTGTTGGCTGGGATTGGCTCCCGCAGACCCCCTTGACCCTGTGTAGTGGGTTGGATGGATGGATGTAAATTGTATTCCTTGGATATGATATAATCAGTGGAAAATGAACAAATTGTATATATTCTCCATCCTTGTAACTGGTAGCAGCAAGAGGTTGCTATTGAAGATCCGGCAGGGTTAAGTGAATGTTTGCAGAAATACATAGGGGTTCCTGCTTGCCCATCTCAAGGCAGTGTAACTTCCATCACCAGAGCCCTTAAGCTGTCTCCCAAGTGCATGCTCGACTATACAGTATATATATATATATATATATATATTTGCAGTTGGAGATCCACAAAGGGAGAAAAAACGAATCACGTATCATAAAATAGTTTTATTCCTGAGCTTTCAACCCCTGTCAGGGGTCTTCATCAGAGGATAATGCTTAGACTTACAAGAATCAAAGGCAATATATAGCAACACATTCAGTGGGGGGTGGGTGGAGGTGACTAAGTCCATATGATCAAAGGGGGGGGGGGGTGTATTGTTAAATTAAAGTGCATATGTCCTTCTTAAGTTGGCATAAGCTGGGTTTATGTCCAAGTGTCTGTTGATGGCATTTTCATCTGATAGCCAAGACTCGGCCAACTCTCTGGCGCTTTTTGTACTGGCCTTAAATTTTACTTTCACGTTGTCCCAGTTGAATGTGTGTCCTGTCGATTTAGTATGTGCATATATCAAAGAGAGTGCGTCCTTTCTTCTGACGGCGTTGCGATGTTCCTGTACACGTGTTGAGATTTTTTTTTGACGTTTGTCCTATGTATACAGCTGAGCAAGAATTGCATGGAATACTATAAACTGCGTTTCGTGTTTCGGCTGTCGATTTCTTGTTTTTAGCATTAAACAGGACCGTGCGCAGATTGTTGGTGGGTTTATGTGCTATTTTGATGCCCCACTTGGTCAGGGTGCGTGCCGTGCCTTCTGACACATTATGGTGGTACGGGAGTGAATGCCAGGTGGGGTGGAGGTTCTGATTTACGTCGCTTGTATGCTGATTCCTTTGGCGCCTGCTGTGTAGACTCCGATTAATGAATGATTTTGAGTATCCGTTCGAGGTGAAAAGTTGAAACAGATAGCGTCTCTCATTAGTTTTTGTTTCCTTGGTATTACAATGCGTGTGGACTCGTTTAAATAGGGTTTTCACGCAGCTCCGTTTATGAGATACCGGGTGATTGCTGGCGTAGTGTAGAATCTTGTCTGCGTGGCATTGTTTGCGGTAAACACTTGTGGTCAGGGTGGCGTCACTATTTCTTTTGATGTAAATGTCCAGGAAATTGATGTGTCGATTATTTTCTTTTTCCATTGTGAACTGGATTGCAGGGAATATTGTGTTAATATGATTGAAGAATTCATTCAGCTGGTTCTTTCTTAATATGACGAATGTGTCGTCTACATAGCGTATCCAAATTTTGGGTGTAATCTGGGATAAAGCTATGTTTTCAAATCGTTGCATTACCAGTTCAGCTAGGAGTCCCGATAACGGTGATCCCATCGGCATGCCTTCTTTCTGTGTGTAATACTTGCCGTTGAAATGAAAGTGCGTTTTTTGGCAAAGTGATATTAGGTGCATTAAGTCTTTGATGGACAGTTTGGGTCTTGTCTCTATGGTGGGGTCACTATCCAGTTTCATTAATAATGTTTCTGTGGCCAGTTGGATCGGGATCATGGTGTATAGCGATATAACATCAAACGAGACAATGATCTCGTCCTCGGCGATGGATACGTCATTCAAGCGCTGTAATGCCGACTCAGCGCTGTTGACAGAATAATCGGAGTCGTCCGTTAAATGTTTAAGTAGTTGGAAAAGTCTTTTTGACAAGTTGTATGATGGTCCGCCTATTAGGCTAACCACTGGTCTGTATTTTAGTGGTGTTTTGTGTATTTTTGGGAGTCCATAAAATTCCGGGCAGTTAGCATCATTGGATTTCATTTTGTGAAAGTTCTGTACATCCAGGCGGTTACCATTTCGGAGTTTTGTCAGAGTATAGTTTATTTTATTCTGTGTGGTTTTTGTTGGGTCGTTATTTAGCTGTTGATAAGTATTAGTGTCTGAAAGCATTTCTTCTATAGCTGTGGTGTATTGTTCTCTGTCTAGGATAACAGTTGCGCCTCCTTTGTCAGCTGGTGTAATAATAATGCTGTTGTCATTCCTTAAAGATCTTAAAGCTTTCTGTTCACTTGCCAGAATACGTGTGGTTGGTTGTCTTGTGTGTAGCTGGCTGGCGACGTTGCATCTTATTTCTTGTCCCTGTTCTGTTGGTATTTTTTCAGTTGCTAAGATATGTTCTAACGAACCGAGGAAGTTCATGTTAGATGCGTCCTTATAATTGAATTTTAATCCTCTGGAGAGAATATTGTGTTCTGTGGTGGAGAGCCGTCTTTTGGATAGGTTGTGTACTCCGGGTTGGGGGTTGTTCATATATTGATTTCCAGTGAGTTTACCCCATTTTTTGTTGAGTGTATTTCGTTTAGAAATACGGTTTTTGGAAGCGGTGTCCTGGATCCTTTTTGTCCATTCCTCCGTAACCGTTTGTCCACATGTTGTGATTAGTTTAGCGTGTTGCTCCATAATTACAGATCGGTAAAAGTTTCGTTGGCGGTGTGTTTCCGTGATAAGTTCGTACAAAACTCGTTTAGTAAACTGTTGCATGATGGTTGACATTTTCGGGATGTTTGTTGGTGGCTTGAAAAACTCTTCTTCCTCCACAGTTGCATCAGGCACGATGTAACTCCGAGATGCCTACGATTCAAGCCACCAACGAACACCCCGAAAATGTCAACCATCATGCAACAGTTTACTAAACGAGTTTTGTACGAACTTATCACGGAAACACACCGCCAACGAAACTTTTACCGATCTGTAATTATGGAGCAACACGCTAAACTAATCACAACATGTAGACAAACGGTTACAGAGGAATGGACAAAAAGGATCCAGGACACCGCTTCCAAAAACCGTATTTCTAAACGAAATACACTCAACAAAAAATGGGGTAAACTCACTGGAAATCAATATATGAACAACCCCCAACCCGGAGTACACAACCTATCCAAAAGACGGCTCTCCACCACAGAACACAATATTCTCTCCAGAGGATTAAAATTCAATTATAAGGACGCATCTAACATGAACTTCCTCGGTTCGTTAGAACATATCTTAGCAACTGAAAAAATACCAACAGAACAGGGACAAGAAATAAGATGCAACGTCGCCAGCCAGCTACACACAAGACAACCAACCACACGTATTCTGGCAAGTGAACAGAAAGCTTTAAGATCTTTACGGAATGACAACAGCATTATTATTACACCAGCTGACAAAGGAGGCGCAACTGTTATCCTAGACAGAGAACAATACACCACAGCTATAGAAGAAATGCTTTCAGACACTAATACTTATCAACAGCTAAATAACGACCCAACAAAAACCACACAGAATAAAATAAACTATACTCTGACAAAACTCCGAAATGGTAACCGCCTGGATGTACAGAACTTTCACAAAATGAAATCCAATGATGCTAACTGCCCGGAATTTTATGGACTCCCAAAAATACACAAAACACCACTAAAATACAGACCAGTGGTTAGCCTAATAGGCGGACCATCATACAACTTGTCAAAAAGACTTTTCCAACTACTTAAACATTTAACGGACGACTCCGATTATTCTGTCAACAGCGCTGAGTCGGCATTACAGCGCTTGAATGACGTATCCATCGCCGAGGACGAGATCATGGTCTCGTTTGATGTTATATCGCTATACACCATGATCCCGATCCAACTGGCCACAGAAACATTATTAATGAAACTGGATAGTGACCCCACCATAGAGACAAGAACCAAACTGTCCATCAAAGACTTAATGCACCTAATATCACTTTGCCAAAAAACGCACTTTCATTTCAACGGCAAGTATTACACACAGAAAGAAGGCATGCCGATGGGATCACCGTTATCGGGACTCCTAGCTGAACTGGTAATGCAACGATTTGAAAACATAGCTTTATCCCAGATTACACCCAAAATTTGGATACGCTATGTAGACGACACATTCGTCATATTAAGAAAGAACCAGCTGAATGAATTCTTCAATCATATTAACACAGTATTCCCTGCAATCCAGTTCACAATGGAAAAAGAAAATAATCGACACATCAATTTCCTGGACATTTACATCAAAAGAAATAGTGACGCCACCTTGACCACAAGTGTTTACCGTAAACAATGCCACGCAGACAAGATTCTACACTACGCCAGCAATCACCCGGTATCTCATAAACGGAGCTGCATGAAAACCCTATTTAAACGAGTCCACACGCATTGTAATACCAAGGAAACAAAAACTAATGAGAGACGCTATCTGTTTCAACTTTTCACCTCGAACGGATACTCAAAATCATTCATTAATCGGAGTCTACACAGCAGGCGCCAAAGGAATCAGCATACAAGCGACGTAAATCAGAACCTCCACCCCACCTGGCATTCACTCCCGTACCACCATAATGTGTCAGAAGGCACGGCACGCACCCTGACCAAGTGGGGCATCAAAATAGCACATAAACCCACCAACAATCTGCGCATGGTCCTGTTTAATGCTAAAAACAAGAAATCGACAGCCGAAACACGAAACGCAGTTTATAGTATTCCATGCAATTCTTGCTCAGCGGTATACATAGGACAAACGTCAAAAAAAATCTCAACACGTGTACAGGAACATCGCAACGCCGTCAGAAGAAAGGACGCACTATCTTTGATCTATGCACATACTAAATCGACAGGACACACATTCAACTGGGACAACGTGAAAGTAAAATTTAAGGCCAGTACAAAAAGCGCCAGAGAGTTGGCCGAGTCTTGGCTATCAGATGAAAATGCCATCAACAGACACTTGGACATAAACCCAGCATATGCCAACTTAAGAAGGACATATGCACTTTAATTTAACGATACACCCCCCCCCCCCTTTGATCATACGGACTTAGTCACCTCCACCCACCCCCCACTGAATGTGTTGCTATATATTGCCTTTGATTCTTGTAAGTCTAAGCATTATCCTCTGATGAAGACCCCTGACAGGGGTTGAAAGCTCAGGAATAAAACTATTTTATGATACGTGATTCGTTTTTTCTCCCTTTGTGGATCTCCAACTGCAAATATGCAAACCGTATCACAGACCTTCTCTTCCATATATATATATATATATATATATATATATATATATATAACCACCCATACAATCAGACTGTGATTCAGACTACGAATGCCGTGAATATATATATATATATATATATATATATATATATATATATATATATATATACTCCATTGCATCCCCTCGTGGGGATCGAACCTTGGACGAGAGGGCATGGTGGACGTTTGCCGACTTGCAGACCAACCACATGCGTTACCTGATAGGTAACCCCATATACAATCAGATCGTGTTTCAGACTACGAATGCTATGAATGTAATTACTCCAATCTCCAGGCTGTCAAATAAACAAACCACACGCCGTGGCACAGCGTAAATGGGTTTCGCCTCTGACACTGACGTCCGAGGTTCGATCCCGGGGAGGAGATGCAGTGGAGTGTGTATGCCTGATGAGCCCAAATAAGAGCGAAACACATGTTGCATACTCTTTGCATTATTTGACAGTAAACTATACAACTATATATATACTGTATAGTCGAGCATGCACTTGAGAGACAGCTTAAGGGCTCTGGTGATGAAAGTTACACTGCCTTGAGATGGACAAGCAGGTCACACCAACCGGGAAGGAACTTTGTTGAAGAGGCATCAAGTGTGCTTTTTGAGCTTTAGAACATTAGAAGAATTCCTTTTGGACTCCTGGTTTTTGTTATGCTACAGGTCACCACAGTCTTTATGGGGGCCTCCTCACTGGCTGAACAGCACCCCAAAATTCAACAAGTGGTGCAACCAGCAGTGGCAGTTCCCAAGGGAGACCTGGCTGAGTTCATGGGGGAGCAGGCCCTCTAACTGGAAAACTGTCCACAAAGTTATAAGTTCCAAAAATACTTTAGCAAATCTCAGACAAGGAGAGGGTAACCATAAACCCCTGGCTGTACAATAAAGAATCATCATAAAAATAAGTTTTATTTTCAAAAGGCCCTGAATCTCCAAAATGCTCAAAAAGTGCAAAAAGGCAAAAATAGATGTTCCTGAGGACACCTGACAAAGTCCCAAAGTAGAATATTAGAAGTGTGGTCAAACACCAAGCATGAGACACAAGACAACAGTTTATTAAATACAGCAGAACTCAGCAACAGCAATAGCAGACAAATGAACCGCATTAGACCGGTGGGTTTTTCCTGCCTTTATAGGGCTGGGGGAAGTTCAGCACGGAGACCGACAGGTGGTGCTGCCTCTTGGGAAATCACCCACAAAGAACAGAACTATGCAATGATGAAGAATTATGTAAATAAGTATAATAAGCATACAGAAAAAAACAGAAAAAGCATAAGCATAAGCTGTAAGCATAAGCATACAGAAAAAACAGAAAAAAACAAAATTAAAACGAAGGCATAAAAGGAACTAAATAGTGAGTACAAAACATAAAAAAGTAGAACCATGACAGTTTTGACCCCTACTTTAATGATTCTGATTTTGTGATTACTGGATTTGATTGCCTTTCTAGGAAAAACCTATTTTTGTTATTTTTTGTGGTTATTTTTTTTTTCATTAAATAAAGATTTAATAATTAAAAAAAATGTGATTTTCTTTAGGAACAGAGGATTAATGTGTTTTCCTCTTATCCATTTGTTGTGAACAGTATTTGAACTTTAATAACTTTACCTCCATTTTTGGGCCAGGCCTCCCATTCACGTTGGGATTAGGCTGCCTATAGTGAGGCCTATTCCAGGGGCCCAGACCTGAATTGGCCTTTTGTCTATATTTTTAGATGGAAGAACTTCTTTTTTGGCTTGATGGTGTAAGGAATTTACATCAACCAATACCTGAAATATCCTTTACAATGTTAGGCATTGGACTTCTGCCCCCTGCAGGGCAGTTCTTCACATTGTGTTCAATGAAATTGGGATAGATTTTGGCACATTCAGAATTCAGTCTGCAAGGTGCCTCTAATGAGGAGTAATATCTCTGCAATGTACAATATAAAAAGTTGTGGAATCCATTGAGTCACATTAAGAAAAATTAAGGCTTATGAAATATTCAATGAGGAAACATTTGATGGAAATAAAATAGTAAATTGTGCAGAGACTGGCATCCAAACCAGAGCTGATTCCTGCTACCAAGCTGCCAAGACACTCCATTGGACGATGTAGTTTGGAAAATTGGATAAATGGACAGATGGTAACTGAGTCTTCCCCTGGTAATAGGCTTACTTCAGTTAAAAAAAAAAAAAGTTAGTGGCCAGGGGACTTAAGCATGCCAATTACAAGTGGGCACCTGCCTGTTTTAGTGACTGATTGACAGGCGGTACTTCAACAACAGCTTGTGTGAATTCAAAGTCCCAGTTCATATTTAGTTAACCCTAAGAAGTGGCCAACAAACAGCATGCTATTTGCCTTCTAATTACACATAATGGTAGGATATACATTTTTATATCAGTTTTTTTTCTCTCCCCCAAATGTTCTTCAAAAATGTAATAATATCATGACAGGCTTCTTCATTGAATAAAGATTGTTAGAGACACAGACTAAGAAAGGTTCATCAGGAGGAGCCGCCATCCACCACTTTTGGCAAGTAAGATGGGCCGCATTTCCCTGATGTCCCGAGGTGGGGCTGACTTTGCTCCAATGATGTTTCTGATGTTAGTGTGCTACTGTATTTGGAGACAAGCAGTCCATACTGATGAGGCTGGGAAGTCTAAGAATAGTTGTGAGTTCCTTTGGTTATTAAATTAAAAATTACTGGACTGGGATTTGAACTCATGTCTCTAGAGTGATAAGTCAGCACTATTAACCATAGTACCACACCAGAAACATCTATGCAAGTCTCAAAGTAATGGCATTAAACCACTTTGTGGTGGCATTTGCTGAGTGGCATCATAGAAGTAAAGACTGTTTTATGGACGGCAGACAGTGTAACATAGTGGTTAGGGCCTTGGACTTCAGACCCTGAGGCTGTGGGTTCAAATTCCAGTACTGACGCTGTGTGACCCTGAGCAAGTCACTTCATCTGCCTGTGCTCCAATTGGAAAAACGAAAGAATTGTACTTCAAATGTTGTGAGTTGCCTTGGATAAAGGATTCAGCCAAATAAGTAAATGTCTAATGTCAAATTCAGGGCCAGTGAGAAATGAAGACAGTAAGATCCTGCCATTTAATAGAGCAACCCTTGAGGTTGGATTGACTCTGGGACTTTGCGACAAGATGAGGTGCAAGTAAACAAAATTAAGCTTCCCTTTTATCTATTATTCACTGTCCATAGTGAATAATATTGTAAGGCCCATTTCTGAACAGCAAGCCTTAGATTGTGGAGACTATGGCTTTGCCAGCAGAAGTAGACCTAAAGAGTTCACTGAGATCTCACCTCAAACTCAAGAAGCAGACTTCAGGCCTGCAGAGGCCCAACAAAAAAGGTAGGCTTATAAACTTTCCAAAAATTAAAACAAACTCAGAAAGTAAAGAGGACATCCATAAAACCCCTGCCCCATCCCTCCAAAAAAAATCAAAAACAAGAGCTAAAAAGACAAACCAAAGTGAAAAAGGAAAATAAAAAGTTTGTAACCCCATAACACAATCCTAGTAACAAAAGCAAAAAAAAAAAAAAAAAAGAGAATTAAACTCTTACTTTCCAATAGTCAAAAATCCCAGGCTATATAAAAAGTTGAAAGACAGAAGTTAACCCCAATGCCGCAACAACTATGACATGTACTGCTGGGATTTTAAATAGAATGGCGTTACCCCAGCTCCGGCTTCAGCTCCATTGTCAAGGTGAACTCAGTGTGTACAAACTATTAGGGACACCTGTCCACCTGCAATTATGTAATCAGCCAATCATAAAGTCATGCAGGTACAGGTCAGCAGCTTCAGTTCATTTTCACATCAAACACCAGAATAGGGAAATACTGTGATCTCAGTGATTTTGACTGTGGCATGATTGCTGCTACCAGCCATCTGGTTTGAGTATTTCTGCAAATGCTTATCTCCGAGGATTTTCACAACACAATTTTTTTATTTTTAATAAATTTGCAAAAACCTCAAGTAAACGTTTTTTCACGTTGTCATTATGGGGTGTTGTGTGTAGAATTCTGAGGAAAAAAATGAATTTAATCCATTTTGGAATAAGGTTGTAACATAACAAAATGTGGAAAAAGTGATGCGCTGTGAATACTTTCTGGATGCACTGATACATAGGCTTCAGAAACATCATGCCCATTGCACCCATATGTTAAGACAGCCTTTCTTTACCTCTGTGAACAAATTGCTTCCTGTCATCGGCCTTTTCATTGAGCGCACTGCTGCCAGCTCCTCCATAATCTCAAAGTCTTTGTTATCCCGTGTACAAAGACGAGTAACTGAGCTGTATCGTGGACATCACAGCATTCGTCCAGAGCCAAGGAGAAAAAGGCAAAATTGACCGCTTTGTTTTGCTGCTGAAACTCCAGATTTCCTACAAGGTCCTCAATCCTTCTTATTACGGTTTCGCCTGGCATGGGGCACGTTCTGAAATGCTTCTTTTTTCTCATGGGATATTAGCGGTCTGGAGCCCACCAAACACTCTGATAAACACACTTTTTTACGATTTTGTAGGGTATCACAAAGCTAGTCTTGACTGCTCCATCCATGGATGTGTAAACCTTGGTAAAAAGTCCTTGTTGCTTTTGTAGCTTAGCTAGCAAAGTTTCTGATGTCTGTACTTGCTCTACAACAGTGACACTCTTACAGTATATTTCTCTGCGCGCTTTCAGGGCCACCTTAACGTATGGGCATAAAGGACACTAGCCAGGGGTCCCAGGAGCAAAGGAGCCCACGATGTTTCTGATGCCTAGATATGTTTCAAAACAGGGGTCCCAGTGCACTACTTTGCCTGAGGGTCTATGACGCTATTAAGAAGGTCCTGCTTTTAGTCTTGTAATGGCGATTCAAATAAATAGTGAATAAACACTTAGAAACCACTGTTTTATTAAAAGTCTACATTCTTTATCAATCTTTCTTTTTTTAATGTGAGCTGACAATTTTGAGGGCTAACAGCTAAATCACCTTTCTCGTATATGTATATTCATTAACTCATTTATGTACAAAAAAAAAAAAAATAGCAGTCACCTTCAACATAAAAACAGTGCAGTTGTATTGCATGCATTATGTGTAATTATTATGTTTGATTCCTATTTCCCATCCACCACATGCGGGCCTGTCAGGGACAGCCAAAAGGCCGTGTGGCCTGGGGGCCGTACAATGCCCAGGTCTGCTATAGGTGGCAGTTGTATTTGTTAAAATCAAAGAAAGTGCTGCTTAAGGTCTGGTGAGTTACATAACACTAACTGAGGCACATTTCTTATAATGTGTCACAGAAAAAATGCAGTCATGTTGTACTATTGTTATGATCAGCTGCTCTGTTTAAATTTCTTTTTGGTTTTCCTTGGGCTTTAAACCAAAAATATTCTAAACTAGGGCTTTGAAACCCAAGGAATTCACTTTTTTTCTTTATTCGTTTAAAGTTAATTTAATGGTGCTAAAATTAATTGTGAACTCCCACAGCACCATTTTATTTATCTTATGGGTGCCATCAGTTGTTTTTGGTCCCACTGGACTGACTGAATGGTATCTTTTTTGTGAGTTTGTAAAGATTTGGCACTTACTCTTATTACTAACTGGGGTTTGACGGTGATATCCCCTTTCTACTGGGCCTTATTGGAAGGGTTTGGGACGACATGCTTTGGAACTCTTTGGGGTTTGGTTCACAACAGTTCTTGACTACACTTCATCACCTGGTCCCTTACTATAAATTCATTGCCATATTCACTTTCACAGGCAGTACAATTATGGTGTATTGTCGACAACAGTGAAGTTCAATCAACACCTAATATGTCACTGTGGTCTTTGTTTTTCATATGCTTTGCACTCATATACATAAACTGTGACATATTATTGTTTTGTACTTTCAATAAAATATGCTTTTCATTTTTGCTTGTTATTAATTATTATTATTCCTGTTTCCTTGAATGTTTCTTCTTTTTGTTATACATGTTTGTTTTCTTATTTTCATTATTATGCTGATCCATCTAGTGGAAAGCATTTCTTTACTTCTGCCAGGAGATTAATTGAAGAAGTTTTTTCTTTGATGCGACTTTTAGAAGAAGGAAGTGAAGCTTCTTATTTAACTAACATAATATTATCCTTAAATTACAAAATACATTACCACACCCTGATGTTATAAGACATACAGGAGTCTGCAGATTATTGTGAGAGGTAGAAGAATGACTTGGAGATGATAAACAGAGTGTGACCAATTAGGTTGCCGTTTCACTTTTCAGAACTGATTCAATTACAGAGAAAACACACTTTCAGACAGGTAGATGTTTTGACAGTGTGGGATTAGATGCAGGTTTCGGCGAGTCTCAAATTTCATGGTAATAAAAACCTTTAAAGCCCATTAATATACTATGGTTTTTGTTCATTACCCAAGTGAGTTTTCTTTCTTGTAGATTGTTCACAGAGCGTGTTAGGGCTGCTGAAGATGCCTGTGAATTTTTTCATTTCCATGAAGTAAGATAACTGGATTCAAATGAGTGAAGAAGTTTTTCATGTTTGCTGTGCATCTTTAAAAGACTTTGATAATGTCCTTTCAAGTTCAAGAATTAGTGTATTTAAAAGGACTTTTCTCAGTGTTATTTGTGGGACCCTAGATCCGATATATGAATAGTGGTACCACAAGTGGGGTTAGGCAGAAATAGATCAAAATCTGCAACAGTATGGTTCTCAACATATTCGACTTCCTCCTGACCGAGAGGAAAGGGATTCTATCCCTATTTGCACTAGAGTTATGCTGCAGAAAGTGTCCCTTACCAATGACTCTGAGTGGTTTTTATTAATCTTTGAGTGAACAGCCACGATAATGCTATGGGAGAGAGGGAATTAGGCCGCAATCCTGGCCACTCTATTGCCTGGCAATAATCAGCAGGCTATACAGAATATTCTCTTTGACTGGTTGGATGATTATTATTTTTTAAGCAGAAAATTATTCTTTGTACCTCTCTAGGTTCTCTGGCCAAGGGAAGAAAGTTCAGAGTCAGGCAAACTGATACAAATCTTACAGAAAGACCTTAAGCTGAAGACTTTGTGAACATCATTCAGAACTGGTTCCTGGGTGATCCTGTGGAGAGTATCACAGAGAAACTTGCTAGGGATGGGAAAGCTGAATAGAATAAGTGATAGGCTCTGTGAAGAGATGCTTAGAAGAAATATGCTGGATTCAGTAAGAAGACAACTTGGAGGGAGAAAAGCTATCCAATTCCGACACCTGCTTCTGAACTGGCGATTTATCATTATTCAGTTCTTTGTGGAGGAAATGAAGATTGACACGTGTTTATAGCAGAGCCTCACCCTCAGAATTCTGCCAGTCAGGGTACCAGTGCTCCAGTGGTTAGCAAGGGACCAAGCCAGTATTCTGGTCAGAAGATGCGGCCATGGCAACTCTGTAGTTAGGAATGAACACGCTGCCACACACATGTGCATGGGAGGCAGCACGGGGGTCTGACTAATGCTGAAACGCATGCACAGGGGGTGATCAATTGTACTAATGCCTTTTCTCCCATTCTTACAGGAGCAATAAGAACTAATCTCCTTCCTCTTCTGGCTTCAGACCACACCCCCTGATGACCTCACATCCACCTTCCTTCCAAATGACCCACCTCTTCCTGTCCCTCAACTATAAAATCTCACCACCTTTCCTCTGCAGACAGTCCTTGTTGATGACTCAGTCTCGGCAGAGCATCATGCAATCTTTTTGTTTCAAGATATCTGACAATATACGGGGTGGTACACCCACAAACCTTTTTCCTGTCTTCGTCTCTCATTACAACGCTTAAATACAGGGCTGAAAGTTTACTTTGGTAACCAATCATGTACCGTTAGAATGGCTCTTTCGGCAAAAGGGTACCAATTCTAGACTCACTAGATATTTTTTTTCAGTTACAACCATTTTATTTTTCTGTCCTGGTGCACTGCACATTGCAGAGGATGTCCTTTCTGAACTTGCTGGCCTGCTATTGGAAAGTCAAATGAGTGACAAAGATTATTACAATTTCTATGTGGCTTTAAAAGACTCTAATTAATTTTTCATTCAAGTTCAAGAATAGAGCTTTTAAAGTGTTTTAAAGAACTTTTCTGAATGTTATTTGTGCAGCTCTGGACCAGATACATGACAGCAAGCTTAAACAGAGTCAAGACAAGCAAGATGTTAAAAGTGAAAAGTTAAATATACCAGTAAACCAGGAATCAAAAAACCAGAATGAGAATCAGTAGTCAAAAACAAAAAGAAAAAACTGACACTAGGGCCTACTTTGAAGTAAAGGAAATTATACTAGAGAGTTTCAAGATGTTGTTTATCCACTGAGGGATAAAGAAAAATCCATAACCATATTTATAGCATCAGTGCTGTAATGTCATTGGCATGACACTAGCAGTCACATGATTCATCCCAAAAAAGAAGAACAAAAAACTAATCTTTGTGAGAATAAATCAAAATGAAAAATACACCTCAAAACCAGTTATCTGATTACAAAAAAAAAAAGAAGAAAAAAAAATCATTTCTAAAATGGATTAGACAGCACGCCTATCACTCGAAAGCCCCACGACACCACAGTCACTGACATGCTCATTACTGGGACTTCTGAATGATGCGTCTCCATAAACTTCCAGCCTTGGAGTTTAAATGTTTACTCATGTTCTGCCACCCGAAGGTAAAGATTGATTTTTATTTTGAATAAA
This sequence comes from Erpetoichthys calabaricus, assembly GCF_900747795.2. Taxonomy (NCBI): domain Eukaryota; kingdom Metazoa; phylum Chordata; class Cladistia; order Polypteriformes; family Polypteridae; genus Erpetoichthys; species Erpetoichthys calabaricus. Next base: position 324,956,793 of record NC_041394.2, read on the forward strand.
AAGATCAACACATGAAACTGTAGTCAAAAAGTCAGGCCAAGTTCACTATCAAAAAATGAATAAACTGAGACATCCAACCTTAAACACCAAACCAAAATTGTTAATCAGGAAAAAAAACACACTCAGAGAATTGTTATCTAGAAAAACAAGTAAAGAAAATCTGCACTAACAAGTCTTTCCAAATAGGGTTTGCAATGTCAGAAAACCAAAAAGTTTATGATTCTGATTTATATACCTTTGTCCCAGTGATGTCACACACCATTCAGAATGTCAAAGCAACTGTCAACAAAAATTCCTTAATGGAATACTCCACCCAAAAATGATATTTTATTTAAATTTTACTTACCCCTAGTGTGTTTTATAGTGAAGGATGAGAACATTTTTTTTCTCACATTCTCATGTAGAATGACAGAAAATGTATCATATAATAGAACATAATGATCACCAATGCCAGACAACAGGAAACAACATGAAAATGTCCATGGAAAAAAAAAAACATTCTCACGTAACTCGTGTTACATAATCCATCTATTTGTTATCCAGTCAAATGCTCAAAAGATACAAAAAGTAGGCATTTTTGCTAAAATATTATTAACATTTACATCTGGAAAAAGCAGCATGCTTTGTAAACAGTACAACACATTCCAGCAATTCTGTGCTCTTGTATTGAAGACAGGGTTCTTGACCAATGAATGAGGGAGAGAGGATGGTCTTTAACTCAGACACTCATTTGCATGTATTTGCATTTGTTCTTCATTAATGAGAGCTTTTCCCTTAAGTGATTTATGTTTTGCATGTTGTAAGTATTCAAATGGGCAACTTTGCATGTGGATTATGTGACACAAGACATGTGGATGTTTTAATATTGATTGCTGTTGTCCTTTGTCAGTCGCCTACTGTGACTGTTGAATCTTCCCTACTTTCTGCATGAAACCATAAAATTACATTTTTTTTGGCTGTTACTATAAAACACATGGGGTAAGTAACATTTAAAACTAATATTGTTTTTGGTTTGAGTGTTACTTTAAAATGGTGGCACCCAGGGGAAAACAAAATGGCATCACAGAAGAACTCTTTTAACATTATGAAACTAATCTAAAACAAGAAACAAATGTCATAAATTGACTCCTTGGACTTCAAAGCTCTATTCTATATGTAGAATTTTTGATAAAAGTCAAAGGAAAACTTGGGAAAAATTAAGTAAGATGATCATAACAGTCTGTTTCTGTCTGCCATGGAATACTGTGAATCAGTGGTCCCCAAGCTCGGTCCAGGGGACCCCCTGGGGCTGCAGGTTTTTGTTCTAACCAACTTCTGCTTTTAGTTGGACCTCCAGCCTAATTAAGTGAGCTGTAGTGAGCTGAGGTCAATGAAGAAATGATAAAAGTAAGTATGTTAATACATGTTAATAAAAATTAAACAGTTACTGTATATGTGATACTGTATTTTTTGTTTTACTTTGTATTTATGTTCATCCTGATTTCCATTCTGCCTTTCCATTATTGACTAATTAGTAGGTCAGAAGCTTTAGCAGTTGCAGCCTTCCATCATTTAATGTTGTTCGCCTGGGTGTCTGCTTTGGTTGTTTTTAATTGTCACTATTAGGATACAGTGACTGGAGTGGGGAAAATAATAGAAAAACAACAGAAAGAGTTTAAAAAGCATTTAAAGCCATTGCAAAAAACTGAAGTATTTCTAAAAGTCCTATAATATAACACCATGCTGCCATGCTTTTCTGAATGCAGAATAAGAGATCAATTATTAGTAATTATTATCACTTATTGTGACTCTGGTTGGAACAAACACCTGCAGCCACAGGAGGATCCCAGGGCTGAGTTTGGGAACCATTGGTATCAATAATACATTTACGGTTAAGTAAATGCTAACACTTACTGATAGACACGTATATGATAGTTTTATTGTAGAGTTGTTTTCTGTTTGGGACTGGTGGCTCAATGATTAGTGCAGCTGCCTCACAGCACCACGGAGTTGGTTTCTTTCCCAGTTTGCTTACTAACTTTGTGAAGTTTGCATGTTCTTGACATGCATCCATTAGTTAACTGCTCTTATTCCAAAGACTGAAACTCCAAAATGTGAAGGGTCTGTACACCAGCATTCCATCCGGAGCTGGCTTCTATTTTGGGCTCAGTGCTCCCAAAAGCCTGTAAAAAGCTTTTTTGAAATTTTTGCACCAGTGAAATTTATTACTGTTTACAGATAACTAATTAAATATTACTACTGGAAAATGTTAGCATTTGAATGATGTGCACAACTGAAAGGAGTAGAGAAAAAATAGGAATCTTCATTAAATCAAAGTGAGTCTCTGTACAAGGTAGATTGTCATCAACATGGGCATTAAGGGTTTTAAGGGAAACACATGTCTTTGTTAGAAAATTAGAAAATTTATCAGATGTGTGATATTCTTTGATTTGAAAGGCACTATAAAGAATTATAGTCTTTAGGAACACCACTGGAAAGTATATAAAGTATTAGAACTGTGTGACTTTGGGGGTGTCACTTAGATAGATAGATAGATAGATAGATAGATAGATAGATAGATAGATAGATAGATAGATAGATAGATAGATAGATAGATAGATAGATAGATAGATAGATAGATAGATAGATAGATAGATAGATAGATAGATAGATAGATAGATAGATAGATAGATAGAAGATTTGGCTTTTTACATAAGCTGTTTAAATAAATAAACAAATAAATAAATAAGTATTGAACTAACATTTCTTACATTTTAGAAGTATTTCAACAATTGTAGTACACCTATATAGCACCATAGCATTCTGCTAACTACAGCAAGACCCTGCATAAAATTGTACGTTTGTTGTGTTGTTACATTTTAAGTCATTCACGTCCCTTCTCAAGGTTACAAGTATAAAACACAAAGCAGCACAGGCTGTCAATGATGATTTTCAAAGACATATTATTGGCACTCAAGGATGCGATGCTATTCCAGAATGCACTGGTCAGTTTCACACATACAGAGCAAAGATGCTTATTTCTTCAAAGATCACTGTAGAAATATCATTTTATGATGGTATGACTGTGACAATGGCCAAGACCTATGCACTAATGCCCTCTAATGGCTAGCAGATGCAGATTACTTTCATAATGCTTAAAGAAAGACATAGGCATGAATTGGTAATCACAGCTTGCTTTTCATGTCTATCTATTATATAGTACCATTCACATCTATCTATCTATCTATCTATCTATCTATCTATCTATCTATCTATCTATCTATCTATCTATCTATCTATCTATCTATCTATCTATCTATCTATCTATCTATCTATCTATCTATCTATCTATCTATTAAGAGACAGCCACCAATATCCAAGTATTTTATCTTAAATGTTACTTTATTACTTTGACTTATCTTCTAATTAGAGCTGAAACTTACTATTTGTAGTTCATGGCCACATCCACAAAGTATTTTCGCCGTTGTCGATAAACATTATCCTTAAAGCCCTAAAAGATAAAGAGACAAAAGCCGTTATTTGCATAGAGTGTAGATATATGCCGCAGTTAAATCCAGGAAATATCAGACATGCAGATGAGGAAGTAACAACTTCATGATTTTTTTTCTTCCACAGAAATAAAAGCTGAGAACTGAGTGGCTTCAGGCAATTTTGAAACCATTACGTGTTAATTAGAGTGGGCTTGTGCAGTTTACTCGGCGAGAGGTTGATCCCATGACTATTGTGACTATTAGCACATTCTTACCTCTCCAAGGTGTCATCTGGAAAAGTCACAGGTCATTTGCCTTATTTGTTATGATAATAACTCCATTATTTTTTCATGTATTTTTTTTTCTCTGTGTAATAGTTCTTTACCGGTGGTTGTTCTCTTTTAATTAACTTTTCTCTGTGAAGGTCTCAGTTTCTCCATCAGTATTTATAATGTGTGGGATTTCAGCACTTTGGACAGCTCACTGTGTAATTGCAGCACTCTTTAGCTCTATCTAGCACCACCTAAAGTAAATGTTCTTTTGTCATGAACTTAATCTTATGTTTGAAGATGAACACCAGTTGACCACAGTCTGTCTTATCCACCATGAGTTTCACGTGAAGTAATGAAATTAAAGATTGTTGCATTTAACAGACCCCAAACACCTTTCCTTTCTCTATTTCTGCAATGTCAATACAGTTTGAGACTCCCCCTGTGCTTTTCTTTTTAATTTAAAGAACCAAACACAGTTTTTTTTTTCATACTAAATATCATGTCAAGGTGCTTTACAGGTACAATACAAGTGTATTCTCTATTTCTGAGCACTAGCATGTTGAGACTCTATTGGCAGCCATGAAGTTCAATGTGTTCAAAGCATCCCAGTGATCAGTGTATTCAATAAATTATATGTGAATACACATTCCTGGGTTTTAAAGTATTATTCTTTTAAATATAATATATACTTCAATTATTGCTAATATTAAATGACATTGCTTCCTTTTCCTTTTGTTATTCCCTTGTTTTCATTATTGTATTGTATCGGTCTCTTTAGGGAAAGTATTTCTTGGGCTCTGTCAGGAGAAATACTAAGAAAATGGATAATTTGCAGAGATTTGTAGCAAAAGGAGATGAAGCTCATAATTACAAACTGATTGGTTTATTGTATCAAAACAATATTAAGTTAATATCATAAAAAGTGTTCTCACACCCTGATATCCGAGAACCTTAAAGCTGCTGGACTACAGACATGCTGGAGCACCACAGCGGCTGACTTGCTCTACCCAGGGACTTCTGAACTGTTGCCCTCTGTAGCCTGCACACCCTGACTGTATGTGTAGAATACAAAATACACCTCACCTAACAGACATAGAGAAAGACAGACAGACAGACAGGGAGTGTCCACACCACTGCAGCAGGAGTTCATTCTGCTGACATTTAATGGAGTTACCTCAGCAGAAAATGCCATGAATTATACACTGAATGATTCTCTGGTACAAGCTAAGTAAGGACATACATACTGTATTGTGGTTGGTCTCTGTTGTTGTCATCATGCCACACTTGTGGCTGACTAGCTCTCCAACTCTAAACCTGGTCCATCCATTAAGATGACGCTCATACTCCCTCTAGTCATATGAGGTGTCAGTGGCCAGGGCTGTAAGAACAACCTTCTTCTTTGGAGTTCATCTAAGCCTCCTTTAAACTGGCACCGCAAAGACACCATCAATACCACTCGTCACTCTCTAAGCCTGCAGAACAGCCGCAAGAATTCAGAATTGCGCTGCTTTCTCATTCCTCTTCTGGTGAGACACTTTCAGCTCGGTTCTGTCCCATTGTGTCACCATTTAGCTCCATTCTCATACCCATCTTTTCTCTATTGTGTAACTTTAAATGGGAAGGGTGCTATATAATTAAAATTATTTTCTTCATGGGGTGCCTTGAGTCTGTGCAGGGAACAATGAAATCTTAAGATTATCAAGATATTCTGGTGCAAAACATACTGCCGTGTGTCAGAAAGCTCCATCTCAGCCGCAGGTCATGGTCCCTCCAACAGGATAATGAGCCGAAACACACAACTAAAAACACCAAGAATGGCTAAGATCAAAACACTGGACTATTCTGAAGTGGTCTTCCATGAGCCCTTATTTGAATCTTTTCAAACATCTATGGAAGAAACTGAAACATGCAGTCTGGAGAAGACCCCTTCAAACCTATCACAGCTGGAGCAATTTGTTCAGGAAGGGTGGGCCAAACTACCAAAGGACAGGTGCCGAGGTCTCATTGAGAGCTCCAGGAATCAATTGTGTGCAGTGATTGCCAACTCTAAAGATTGTTCAATAAAATATTAGGTTAAGGGTCCTATCATTTATATCCATGCCATTTTCATTTTATTTTTATATGAAATATTCTGTTGAATCAAAACAAATTAATACAAAATTACAATGAATTAATACAAAAAAAACCCTATAATGGATGCCAATTACTTTTATCTGTTTCATATTATTTCAATTATGGGTTCTCCTTTTCTCATGAAGGGGTACCAAAAAATTGTGCACATCTATATAAAGTAAAAAAGGTACAGGGAATAAATTCCTTACCTCATACAGCACTCTTCATGGTACATTACACAAATTACACATTACAGGATGACACAAGAATTCACACAGAAAAGAATCTCAGGGCAGTGAATATGTAAGAGGTGACTAGTTGTCTCATTGACAAGGAGGTGATGTTCCTGAACTTTATATGTTTGTGGCTTTTTTTGGAAGATTTTAGAGATAAGCAATCTCAAGACATCTGTGTTACTTCCGCATGCTTCAGGAATCCTTTCCATAATCTTAGAGATGTGCTGTCCTAAATGTTTTGCAGTGCATTAGATAGACAGTGTGAGGGATGGCCGGGATGCCCAAAGGATGGAAGGATGGGGGAAGGCAGCTTTTCCAGGACACTGCCTCCCCCAAAACGCTAGATGGCAGCTTCCCCGGAGTGCAGAGGTGCCCTGATTCCCGCAGGGCATCCTGTGACTTGGAGTCCAGTTTCTCAGCCCTGTTGGGTGCCGTGGGTGCTGCCAGGGGCAGCTGTGAGAGGACCTGGGGAGTCATGCTTCACTTGCAACCCGGAAGTACTAGGACATCATGAGAACGGAAGCCCCAAAGTACTTCTGGGCTGATTAAAGAATTGGAATTCTCCATCTGACCCAGAAGTGCTAGCAAGTTACATGGGAGGAAGAGTAGAAGCACTTCCGGGTCAAGCACTATTTAAAGGACTGTTGGAGATCCAGAAAGTGAGCCAGAGTCGGGAGGAGTGTGACAGAGCTTGCTGGGAGGAGTGGAGGAGAGAATTATTGTTATTATTATTAAGAATATTGTGTTCATTTAATTGCTTGTTTAGTGAGGCTGGGGTGCTTTGAAGAAGCACTATTTAAAAAAAGAAATTATTAAAATACTTCTTAGTGCTTTTACACTGTGTCCTGAACATCTGTCTGTTGGGTTTAAGGGGCAATAACGACCCCTAGCATCGACTCAGTTACGCTAGATAGATAGATAGATAGATAGATAGATAGATAGATAGATAGATAGATAGATAGATAGATAGATAGATAGATAGATAGATAGATAGATAGATAGATAGATAGATAGATAGATAGATAGATAGATAGATAGATAGATAGATAGATAGATAGATAGATAGATAGATAGATAGAGTCATATGAAAATGTTTGGGAACCCCTCTCAGCCTGCATAATAATTTACTCTACAGTACTTTCAACAAAAAAGATAACAGTGGCATGTCTTTCATTTCCTAGGAACATCTGAGTACTGGGGTGTTTTCCAAACAAAGATTTTTAGTTAAGCAGTATTTAGTTGTATGAAATTAAATCAAATGTGAAAACTGGCTGTGCAAAAATGTGGGTCCCCTTGTAATTCTGCTGATTTGAATGCATGTAATTGCTCAATGCTGATTACTTGCAACATCAAACTGGTCAGATTAGCTCATTAAGCCTTGAACTTCATAGACAGGTGTGTCAAATCATGAGATATAAAGGTATTTAAGGTGGTCAATTGCAAGTTGTGCTTCCCTTTGACTCCCCTCAGAAGAGTGACAGCATGGGATCCTCAAAGCAACTCTCAAAAGAACTGAAAACAAATTGTTCAGTCTCATGGTTTAGGGGAAGGCTACAAAAAGCTATCTCAGAGGTTTAAACTGTCAGTTTCAACTGTAAGGAATGGAATCAGGAAATGGAAGGCCACAGGCACAGTTGCTGTTAAACCCAGCAGGTCTGGCAAGCCAAGAAAAATACAGGAGCAGCATATGCTCAGGATTGCAAGAATGGTTACAGACAACCCACAGATCACATCCAAAGACCTGCAAGAACATCTTGCTGTAGATGGTGTATCTGTACATCGTTCTACAATTCATCGCAATTTGCACAAAGAACATCTGCATGGCAGGGTGATGAAAAATAAGCCCTTTCTGCACTCACGCCACAAACAGAGTCGCTTGTTGTATGCAAATGCTCATTTAGACAAGCCAGATTCATTTTGGAGCAAAGTGCTTTGGACTGATGAGACAAAAATTGAGTTATTTGGTCATAATAAAAAGCGCCTTGCATGGAGGAAGAAGAACACCGCATTCCAAGAAAAACACCTGCTACCTACTGTCAAATTATTTGGAGGTTCCATCATGCTGTGGGGTTGTGTGGCTAGTTCAGGGACTGGGGCCCTTGTTAAACTCGAGGGTCGGATGAATTCAATTCAATATCAACAAATCATTCAGGATAATGTTCAAGCATCAGTCACAAAGTTGAAGTTATGCAGGGGTTGGATATTCCATCAAGACAATGACCCAAAACACAGTTCGAAATCTACAAAGGTATTCATGCAGAGGGAGAAGTACAATGTTCTAGAATGGCTGTCACAGTCCCCTGACTTGAATATCATCGAAAATCTATGGGATGATTTGAAGCAGGCTGTCCATGCTCGGCAGCCATCAAATTTAACTGAACTGGAGTGATTTTGTATGGAAGAATGGTCACAAATACCTCCATCCAGAATCCAGACACTCATCAAAGGCTATAGGAGTTATATTTGCAAAAGGAGGCTCAACTAAGTATTGATGTCATATCTCTGGTGCCCAAATTTATGCACCTGTCTAATTTTGTTATGATGCATATTGCATATTTTCTGTTAAACTAATAAACTTAATGTCACTGCTGAAATACTACTGTTTCCATAAGGCATGGCACATATTAAAAGGAAGTTGGTACTTTGAAAGCTCAGCCAATGATAAACAAAAATCCAAAGAATTAAGGGGAGCTCCCAGACTTTTTCATATGACTGTAGATAGATAGATAGATAGATAGATAGATAGATAGATAGATAGATAGATAGATAGATAGATAGATAGATAGATAGATAGATAGATAGATAGATAGATAGATAGATAGATAGATAGATAGATAGATAGATAGATAGATAGATAGGGCAAGTGCCAGGCAAGATCATCTGGCATTCGGTCCAGGAGAAAAGGGAGACCCTTGCCAAGAAGGGAGGATAGAATGGAAGGACAGTGATGGAATAGCATCCAATCTGGGTTAGGTATGGGACCCTTACCCAGATAAGAGGATCAGTGAGGGAAGGCTTCGATTTCAGAATATTTTTTATCCCTAATCCACTAGATGGCAGCATCCCAGGACCTTGCTAACCATGTGGACGACTGCAGGGCATGATGGGAGTTGTAGTGCCATGAATCAGCCCCATGGGTGAGCCAAGGGGGTGCTGATCCAGAAGTGCATCCGTCAGGCTATGCCCTGGCATCGTAAGTACTCCTGGGTCCAACATAAAAGGAAGCCATCCAGCCTCCTCCACTGGAGTCAGAGTCGGGAGGAAGGCAGGTGGCACCCATGGAGGAGGTGGACAGAGAGAGAAGAATTTTCTCATTATTGTGCCTGATAAATACATAAATAGGAAGAACATTTAAGAAGAAGGAAAACTTCTGACTTCGCAAGCCCAGTCCCAGTCCCAGTGAAGTGTTTATTATGCAGATGTATTGCTGTTGGTATAAAGGAGCCCCCCGTCATGTTTTCTGACACACTTCTGCTGAATGATTCATTGTCTGAAAGGCCTCAGTGTGAGTGTGTCAGAGAGAAGATGTACAGCATTGTTCATAATGGCACTCAGTTTTGCTTTCATTTTTCCTTCACTATGACCTCCAGGGGGTCCAGTGTGTCTCCTCTAAATGAGTGTGCCCTTTTAATTAGCTTGTTGGTTTGGTGGGCCTCTCTTGAAGTGATGTTACCAGTCCAGCACAACACAGTGTAGAAAATCTCACAGGTGATCACAAAGTTAAAGAAGGATGTCACTTGAAAGGAGCACAGTGTCCTAAGGGGTGCTGTGATAGTGATGGCTACGAAATGCACTATAATAAAGATTGCTTGATTAAGGACAGATCAAGCTCTGTAATATTAGCACTACAAAACCCGAGTTTCACATTAAGGCCGAACAGTATACTGAAAACTATTACATAAAGTTCTGAGCATGGAAGGCACTATATATTTAAGAATAAGGGGGGGCGTGCAGAATAAGATATTTAAGATATTATATAAGATATATAAGAATAAGGGGAATATGCAGAACTGTAGTAACTACAGAGGGATAAAATTGATGAGCCACAGCATGAAGTTATGGGAAAGAGTAGTGGAAGCTAGGTTAAGAAGGGAGGTGATGATTAGGGAGCAACAGTATGGTTTAATGCTGAGAAAGACCACCACAGTTGCGATGTTTGCTCTGAGGGTGTTGATGGAGGAGCATAGAGAAGGCAGAAGGAGTTGCATTGCGTCTTTGTGGACCTGGAGAAAGCATATGACAGGGTGCCTCGAGAGGAGCTGTGGTATTGTATGAGGAAGTCGGGAGTGGCAGAGAAGTATGTAAGAGTTGTACAGGATATGTATGAGGGAAGTGTGACAGTGGTGAGGTCTGCGGTAGGAGTGATGGATGAATTCAAGGTGGAGGTGGGATTACATCAGGGATCAGCTCTGAGCCCTTTCTTATTTGCAATGGTGATGGACAGGTTGACAGACGAGATTAGACAGGAGTCCCCGTGGACTATGATGTTTTCTGATGACATTGTGATCTGTAGCGATAGTATGGAGCAGGTTGAGGAGACCCTGGAGAAGTGGAGATATGCTCTAGAGAGGAGAGGAATGAAGGTCAGTAGGAACAAGACAGAATACATGTGTGTAAATGAGAGGGAGGTCAGTGGAATGGTGAGGAAGAAGGGAGTAGAGTTGGCGGAGGTGGATGAGTTTAAATACTTGGGATCAACAGTACAGAGTAACAGTGATTTGTGACAGACGGATATCAGCAAGAGTGAAATGGAAGGTGAACAGGACAGTAGTAAGACCAGCTATGTTATATGGGTTGGAGACGGTGGCACTGACCAGAAAGCAGGAGACAGAGCTGGAGGTGGCAGAGTTAAAGATGCTAAGATTTGCACTGAGTGAGACAAGGATGGATAGGATTAGAAATGAGGCCATTAGAGGATCAACTCAGGTTTGACAGTTGGGAGACAAAGTCAGAGAGGGGAGATTGCGTTAGTTTGGACATGTACAGAGGAGAGATGCTGGGTATATTGGGAGAAGGATGCTAAGGATAGAGCTGCCAGGCAAGAGGAAAAGAGGAAGCCCTAAGAGAAGGTTTATGGATGTGGTGAGAGAGGACATGCAGGTGGTGGGTGTGACAAAGCAAAATGCAGAGAACAGAAAGATATGGAAGAAGATGATCCGCTGTGGCCAACCCTAACAGGAGCAGACAAAAAAAGAACAAGATGGAAGGTACTATATAAAGGATAATGTTGATTAGTGCTGCAAAGCTCTAGCAAAAGAAAATGTGTACACTACCTTTAGGCTCTGTGCTGTAATGTAAATTACTTTATATGCTGTATTGTGATAGTGTTGGCTATTAAAGGCGCTATGAAACAGTGTCACACAAGTGCACTTGGGAGTCAACCGAAGGGACCAGACAATGCCAATCCCACACCAGGCCAGGGGGTGGCGGGTTGCGCTAAACCTCTCTATTTTCTCTCAGCAGACCAAATACAAGAAATCCTTCCTGTCCCGGCCCCGAGGACGTCACTTCCTAGGAACAGACTATAAAAACCCGTCATCTTTCATACCTAATCAGTTCTACTTTGGACTTCGAACCTGTACACATTGTATTCCACTAAAAGCCTTTCACAGCTAGGGAAACTATACGGGTGGCTGTCCCAAACCTTTGTTGTGTGTCCAGTCATTTATTTCACAACAGATTGTTTGAATGAGAAGAAATTAAGCTCTGTGGTGTCAGAAGTACAAAGCCTGAGTTCTTCATTAAGGCTGTGTACTACCCTGAATGGTATTTAATAAGGTTCTGCTTATGGAAGGCCCTATAACAAGATATCCTGAAGTAAGGCAATACAAGAAAATGTGAATAGCACTTTGTGGCTCTACAAATTATTTTATAGGGTGTATTATGATAGCAACAGGTATGAAAGGTGCCATGTAAAGTAAGCTGCACAGACATATCTATAGTGAAACTTGCGCCCTCTGGGTTGTGTAATGCAAATAGCTTTGATAATGTGAGCTATGAAAGGCACTATATAAAGTCCATTGCTCCTACTGCCCTTTAGCTATACTGTTATGGTTATTTTACATATGTCTGTGATGTAGGACCAGGCTTGAACAGCCTGCATTCACTCTTGAATCTTTCCTTTATACTTTATGGCTTTATTGACGTCATCTCTAATAGACTTTATTTTCTATGACGCCTTATAAAATTTAGGAGGACTGAAATTCTTACACTTTCTCCCTAGCCTACTTGGTTCCCTGTCATGCTGATTCCATCCCCGGTAGCCCTCATCTCCTACGGCCGCTCAGGTTGGCACCCCCTCTCTCCTGATGCTGCTGTTACTGCTGCATGTGCACTTGGGCCGGCAGGGTCTTTATGATATATGAGTCCTCACCTCAAGCTCATATAAAAATGTGATGGGTTTTGCCATACGTTATTATGAGAGAACAGTGAAAAATGTATCCCTAAGAGCATTTTTCAGTGTTTTTATTACCTTCTCAGAAAACTGAAAAGCAAAGCTGAAACTCTCCTAAGAAATCAGGGAGGTAAAAGGCAGATGATCTGTCACATCGGCGCGCTGTTTCATTACAAATGCGGAAGCAGCTTTGGCTTTTTTCTTTTGCTTTGTTGTGACTGCCATGAAGAATTGTTGTGATCTGATAATTATTAATGTCGGCCGCACATTCTTGCTGTACATCACACATCCACTTTTTTAAATGCTTTGTATGGTTGGGCGGAGGGTTGGCAGCACTGCCTACTGTAAGGTGAAGGGGTGCACATATCCAGGGACTGGCACTGCACTGTACATCACTGAGCATTAAACATCTCAGCCATTGATGAGTCGCTTTTGTGAGGTACTTGAAGATCGCATTATATGAAAAAGGGTTACTGGGCTGATCCAAGTAGTTTAACGTGAATCTCACAGGGAAGTTAATGGAAGAAATTATTAAGAACAGGATTGAGCAAGAACAGGAGTTTTACTGAACAGCCAGCATGGGTTCAGACGAGGGAGGTCGTGTTTTACTAACATGCTGGAATTCTATGAGGAAGCAACAACAAAAGGATACGATCAAAGTGGAGCAGATGGTATTATTTATCTGGAGTTTCAGAAAGGATTTGATAAGGTGCCACATGAGAGTTTGGGCATCAAACTAAAATAAGTGGGAGTTCAGGATGATGGGTGCAGAATTGGCTCAGACACAGGAAGCAGAAGGTGATGGTGTGAAGAACCTCATCAGAACTGGCCGATGTTAAGAGTGGTGTCCAGCATGGGTCAGTACTAGGGCCACTGCTATCTTTATATAGCATAGCATTTCTTTATATGTACATAAATCGTCCGGACAAGAATATCATCAATAAGCTGGTTAAGTCTGCAGATGATACCAAACCAAATGGAAGGGCAGTGTAAGTGCCCAAGAGGATGGACGGGCATCCTGGCTGGGATGGTGGATAATTTCTTGCCCGGATGGGAAGTCAGGATGGATTCACAGATGAGCTGGCCAGCAGGACAAGGTAATTACTTCATGCCTGGCTGGAATAATATAATTGTTGGACCAGTGGAAGCCGGAAGCTGGGAGCAGTTCCATCCCCCAGATGGCAGGTGACAGTGGTCCTCTTGTAGAATCCCAATTGGGAGACCTGCAGGGGTGCTTGGATGTTGGAGTCTGGAAGTGCAACCCTTTTGGGGGAGGACCTCCCTGCTTTAAATATGACCCAGAAGTGCTTCCAAGAAGACATATTGTGGTGCCGGAAGCATTCCTGGGCCTGTTGCCTTACGTCGGAGAGTCGGGAGGCAGTGGGCAACACTCTTGGAGGACAGAAGGAGGAAGAAGTTGATTTGAATTCTGTGTAGTTTGTTGATCATTGCACGCGTAATTGTTGGAAAGGAGCTTTAGTTTAATAAATACCTTTTATTTAAGCCTAAAAGCGTGTTCGGAATTCCTGTGTCTGAGGTTTGGGGCTCAATGGTGCCCCCAGGTGGTTACAGCACAATATGTGGAATCAGCAAAATTGTTATAGAGAGACTTGGAAAGCAAAAATATAAATGTAAATAAATGTGAACATATTAAACATAGGATGTAGAAATGTTAGATTAAATACACAGTGGGACGTCTGAAACTTGAAAGTATCCCTTATGAGAAGAACCCAGGAGACATAGTGGACTCATCACTGTCAACATTCAGACAATGTTCGGAAGCCAGCTAACAAAATTTTAAGTTACATAGCGCCCATGATTTGTGAAGTACAAGTTGTAAGTGCCCTAAGGGATGGACTGGCACCCCGACTGGGATGACGGGAGATTCCTGGCCCAGTTGGGAGGCCATAATGCATGGACACTGTAGATGGAGGCATAAACTGGCTGGGATGGGCCTTGATTAATAGCCTAGTATGGGTGGAAGATTAAGAGAGAGACTGGGGGAGGTTGTCTATCAAGAGCAGTTCAATCCCTAGTAAAGCAGTGCTCCTCTGGCATGGCCCAATTATGGACACCCGTAGGGATCCATGCCATATATAGTCCTGATGGACAACCCTGCTGAGGTACTTGGGTGCTGCCAAAGGGTGCTGCAGGGAGATGAGCCTCCACCTGACCCAAAAGTGCTTCTGCCATTCTGTGCTCTGACACCAGGAGTACTCCCAGGTCCAACATAAAGGAGGCCCCTTGGGTCGGATGAAAGAGGACAACATTTGCCTTGAAGTGTGTGGAGGGAGATTATTGAATTTGACCGCAAGATCATTTTATATGTTGGAAGGTACGCTGGTATAATAAAATTGACTTTATTTGGATTGTTCACTGTGTGGGTACTTTTGTGTTTGGAGTCTTTGGCTCTGAGGTTACAAAGTCAAAAAGTCAAAGGAGGTCATCCTTAAGTTATATAACACGCTCATCTGGGGGTACTGGGTTCAGTTGTGGTCTCCATTTTACAAAAAATTATGTAACAGCACCAGAAAAAGTTTAGAGAAAAGCAAATGGGCTGAGAGGTCTGAGATAAGAGGAGAAATTGAAGGAGTTTAAGCATATGGATACAAGAGGCAGCATGACTGAAGTGTTTAAAATTATGAAGAGAATTAGTACAGTGGGTCCACACTGTTACTGAATGCTTCAGCAAGAACACAGGGCTTGACTGGAAACTTACTAAGTGCAAACTTTTTACAAATCATACAATGTTCTTCTACAAACAAAAAAAACGGCAGACACAAAATATAAATGACCAAGTAGTGTGGTGAAGAGTAAATTTTAGGGACCTTCAGATCTCAAATTGATGCTATTGTGGAAAATCTAGGAGAACGGGATTGATGAGCTTATAGGGATGAATGGCCTGTCAATAAGCAAATATCAGGCACAGGTCCCTTAAAAATTAATTACACGCACCTCATCTTGTTTTGGATGCAGAAGAAAACCCTGGCAAAAACTCACATGGAGCTGTTAGACTACCGTGCTACGCACTCCTGCCACAATTATATGATATTACTAGCTGATTACCCAGTGACTTCGCTCACTGAGTGCAAGGGAAAAAAATAAAATGTAGTCTATAAGTTATTAAACAGTAAAACATTAACATTTTAAGAAGTAAAGATACATTGAGTACTACTTGAGTGGTTTCGGGTAAACTACATTTTAAAGGCGGTATAACACAACAGGTAAGTAGTACTAACAGCAGCTAAAATGTATTTGGATCATCTCTCAGTAGTAGATCCCTTATGAAAGGCGCTACACGACCGCTGTGGTATAGAAATTACATTTTCTATGTGATCGTCCAAATTTCTGCTTGACAACCTTACACTATGTGCCTGTGATTTTAGAGAAAAATAATTCTGATAAATGTGGAAGCTGCCCTTTCGTGGTTAACGGGCAGAAGGTCCAAACAATTTCCAAGTCTAACACTTTACATGAAGAGGTCTATACATCTTCTTAGATGTAAACTCTCCATCTTCTTAAAATAATTGATCACAAAAGCAACCTTGAATGTTGCGGGGTTTTAGTGACCTGAACTCACCTTAAGGGATAGTAAGTAGTAGTGCAGGGCAATTTACAAACAGAGTCCTGCTTTGATGGCGCCGATTACACTCATTCACAAAGATTTCCACTCTCCCAGGAGCCGACGGGGCACTTGAAGTGTCACAAACAGTGCGAGAAGAGAAGATGCTGCCCGAAACTGCGAAGCTCTCGACCCGGTAGAGCATCCCGACATTCCGCGCCTCCCAGCATCCACTTTGTTCTCACGACCCCTCGCAGCTGAAGGCAGTCTTGTCTTCACACTGTTTACAGCTCGGCACAGTTAAAAAGTAGAAAGACGCAAAGCTGTTTTCCTCATCTCTTCTACTATCAAGTACTGCCAACTAAAAAAAACTTACAATGTGGTAGTTTCCGCGACAGTCACATGGATGAATAAATAAAACTTCTCTGTCAGAACGCGCCTGGCGGCAGACAGCTCAGCACTGTAGTCCAGAGAGGAGGGCTGGGAGAGGGTTGACGTGGGGCGCACTTCTATGGTATAGATCGGCATGTTTGTGTTTACTTCTTTTTAATATCAGTAAAATAACTCTCACACAAATAATAACAATTCATAAAGACGATATAAAAATGGCGTCCACAAACGAAGTGATTAGTTCCTGTATTATAATATGTTCTGTTGTCATACGTAATTTCCATATCGCATGGTCATACGTAATTTCCGTTTCATATGTAATTTCCATATCGCGTGGTCATACGTATTTTCCGTTTCAAACGCGAAAAGAATTTTATATATATAGATATGATGTTGAACCATACTACACCTTTTTATAAGCCAGCCTAATCCTGAGAAGGACAATGGCGGGGGGCTGGAGTCAGTCCCAGCAAGCAGAGGGGGCAAGGCAGGAACAAGGCAAGAACAGAGTGCCAGTCCATCAGAGGGTGAACACACCAACACACAAACACAGACGCACTCATCCACTCAGGCCAATTTAATGTTGCCAATCCATCTAACCTGCATGTCTCTGGACTGGAGGAGGAAACAGGAACTCCCAAAGGAAACCCATGCAGACAAAGGGATAACATGCAAAACTGCATGCATGCAGGTGTATTATATTATATTATATTATATTATATTATATTATATTATATTATATTATATTATATTATATTATCTATAATAATAAAAGGCAAAGTCCTCACTGACTGACTGACTCACTCACTCACTCACTGACTGACTCATCACTAATTCTCCAACTTCCCGTGTAGGTGGAAGGCTGAAATTTGGCAGGCTCATTCCTTACAGCTTACTTACAAAAGTTAGGCAGGTTTCATTTAGAAATTCAAAGCGTAATGGTCATAACTGGAACATATTTTTTGTCCATACACTGTAATGGAGGAGGCGGAGTCACGTATCGCGTCATCACGCCTCCTACGTAATCACGTGAACTAAAAACAAGGAAGAGATTTACAGCACGAGTCACACGCGGGAACGAAGGTAAATGACGTTAATTTTTGACTGTCTTTTAATACTGTGTAAGCATACATATTAACACATGTGCAATTAAACGTGTGCATTTACGGGGTGATTTCTCAGGCTTAAAAGCTCACCTTTTATCAAACGCGGGAACAAAGGTAACTGACGTTGTTCACTGTCTTTTAATACTGTGTAACCATACATATTAACACATGTCCAATTAAACGTGTGCATTTACGCGGTGATTTCTCAGGCTTAAAAGCTCGCCTTTTACTAAAAAGGTAAATGCAAAACTATTTTCAATCAGTTTATTGAAACGCTCCCGTTAAGGATTGCAATAACATATTCGCGAGATAAAAGAATGAAGTAGGGGGAAATGGAGGAACAGCCGCAAACAGCGAAGAGCAAAAAATTTATTAAACAATTGAGAACGGAGCGAGTTAAGCATACAAGCATGTTCATAAGGGAAACAAAGCACGGTGTAAAACGTAAGTTTAAATTAAGTTTATAGAAACGCTCCCGCTGCGGATTGCAATAACATATTCGCGAGATAAAAGTTTAATGAGAAGACAGGAGGTATAAACGAACCACACGCCGTGGCGCAACGTTAGGGGCAACAGTTTCAACCATTCTATGATCTGCTTCTCGCAACTGAAAGACGGCACATGGCGGATGTTAGCCGACTTGCTGACCACAACGTTAGGGGCTTCAACTATGGCGCTGACGCCACATCTCAGTGCCAACACTTTGCAGACTGTACTTCAAAGACACGCCCTCCTCACTGGACAGTTAAAAACACCAATCAAACTAACGATGACATCAAGTATTACCCAATCAAAACTAGGAAAGGAGGCATCTTCATAAAATGCGTGTGGGATGATTTGCATGAGACGCTGCTTTAAAAAAAAAAATGATAAAAAAAATACGGGATAAATCCCGTCCAGTATTGATTCAAAACGGGACGCGCAATTTCATTCTCAAACGCGGCACGATTCCGTATTTTAAAGGACGGGTGGCAACCCTACAGTGCCAGGTAACCACCCATACAATCAGATTGTGATTCAGACTAGGAATGCAATGAAGGTAATTACCCCGATCTACATACAAGGCGAAAGTCTTGCAACATTCAAAGATGATGGTTTGGGATAAGTACACCATACAACATAAAACAGCTTATGAAGCCTTGAACCGAAAAAAGCAAGATCTCAGAGATCGTAAAAAAAAAAATAGGAGGTAATGTCGTTTTACTCGCTGTAGATTTTAGTCAAACATTACCAGTTATTCCACGAGGGAGACCAGCAGATGAACTCAACGCGTGTTTAAAATCCATGCTTCTCCCACGCTCTGTTATATGTCGCGTGTTCTCGGGTAGGTGCACCAAAAAATTTATACATTTAACCATGTAATGGGCAAACAAAAAATGAGGTATACCCAAAGGCACTGCAGTAGTACTTAATGTAACTTTACTTCTTAAATGTTAATGTTTTACTGTTTAATAATTTATACGCTTCTTATATGTTGTTCAAATTCTTTTATCAAAATACCACTGACAGCGCAATGCACGATAACACGGAGTGAATACACCATACGCATCCGCCCACGGCTGCCCTGCTGTGCGCAGATAGGAGTTGATTCTACAATAAAATAAAATAAACATAAAAAGAGTAAAACAATCATCACCCATAAACTGTGTGTGTGTGTATATATGTGTATATATATATGTTGATATGTGGATGTGTATATGTATATATATATATATATATATATGTAGATATGTATATATATGTGTATATGTATATGTATATATATGTTTATATGTGTGTGTGTGTATTTTATATATATAAAACACAGCAACACTCATAACAAAGACAACACAATTACATTGACAATCATGTTACGTTATTTTTAAAATGTTTCCTTTTTTTTTCATAACCTCTTTAACACACTACTTCTCCGCTGCGAAGCGCGGGTATTTTGCTAGTATTATATTATATTATTCATTTCATAAGCCTGCTTATCTAGAGCCGTGTCATGGGGAAGCTGGAGCCTATCCCAACAAGCACTTGGCACAAAGCAGGGACATCCAATGGAGAGGGTACAGGCCCATTGCAGGATGAACACACACACTTTCTAACTAAGGCCAGGCTACCATTGCCAATCCATCCAAACTGCATGTCTTTGGACTCTGGGAGGAAACCGAAGAACCCGAAGGAAACACATATGTGAAGTTTCTAAACTCTTTTGGGACTCTATCTAACGGGACGACACCGAAGAACGTCCCGAAGTGCAATCGCCGCTTCTGTGGAAAGCTGTTTATTTGTTGCCGGGGCAACCGCAGGCTCCCAGCGCTGTAGGGGCTCATCGCAAAAGCAAATCCGAGCCGATCGCGGTCACGCTATAAGTGCCTGTCATCAATGGGTGATGCAAGGAACATTATAATTGAAGGGAGCAGTATAACTTGGCCACTGACCTGCCTGATGGCTGTGTCTGTGTACAGGAGAGTGGTAGATAACCGTGCTGTTCCTGTTTCAAGCAGAATAAAGCCAGTTTTGCTAAGGTACTGAGACTCAGCCTCGTGTTTTGGGGTGCAAGGCAGGGACTCACACATCACAGTGGGGAACACATGCAAACTTCACTCAAGGAGGCATATTATATTATATTATCACAGTCCAAAAACATGCAGGTTAGGTGGATTGGCGATTCTAAATTGGCCCTAGTGTGTGCTTGGTGTGTGGGTGTGTTTGCATGTGTCCTGCGGTGGGTTGGCACCCTGCCCGGGATTGGTTCCTGCCTTGTGCCCTGTGTTGGCTGGGATTGGCTCCAGCAGACCCCTGTGACCCTGTGTTCAGATTCAGCGGGTTGGAAAATGGATGGATGGATTATTTGGCATTTGGTACACTACAGGTATATTAATCCCCAAGAAGAAACTGTTTTGTCGCATGACCTTTGGAGGTCCGAACACAGGGTCAGCCATTGTACAGTGCCCCTAGAGCAAATTTCAGGTTAAGGGCCTTGCTCAAGGGCCCAACAGAGTAGGATCCCTTCTGGCAGTAATGGAATTTGAACCCACCAGATACCAGTGCAGATCCTTAGCCTGAGAACCACCATATTACATTATGTTATAATTGTGTATACTTGGTCACTGCATACTATGTCCATACCCGTTTCACATCTCTCATATGTCATTTTTGGTCATTTCACTCTAATCAAAATTCAGATGGATAAAGAAACAAAATCACATCTTTTAAAAATTGCATTTAGATGGAGACAGCTTTACAGAAGGCAACTTACAGGATGATCTGCGTCCAGCTCTGAACCATACATGAGCACTCTGTGAGAGCATTGATCCAGCTCAGCTATTTTTCTTGGGAACCAGGGAACACCATCCAGTTCTGTCAAGTAGATAAAAGGCAAGTAAAGAAAACAGAGATGAGCTGAGACGGTGAGTAATGGCGCCACCATGTTACAAAATGAGGCCAAATTAACATGTTAGCCAATGTGATGTAACCAAAGCAGCCATTTCTCCTCAAATCTCTTGTTTATTACTTTAAAAGCAAGAATGTGTATCACCTTACAAACTGTACACCATTTAATTTCTTCAACTTTCTTAAAGCATTCTGGAAGGCCTACTCTCAACTGCACCATTGTTGTGATTCATGATGGAGAGTTAGTTAGCAAAACGCAGAACGGGTTTTTGAGAACATCACACTAGAATGATGAATTCTCATTTGTTGTTTTATTTTTAAATTAGGTCTTTAGAGAAATGAGATATCGAGGAATGACATGCAGGGTAAGTAACACCAAATGGACCAGACTGAAGGAACCTGGCCAATATAACCATATTGATTCAAAGCTGACCAGTGCATAATTTACATGTACTTATTTGGCTGACATCTTTACCCAAGGCAACTTATAACATTTATGATACAATTGGTTACATTTCTTTTGGCTTTCCAATTGGAGCACAGACAGGTCACATGACTTGCACAGGGTCACACAGGGACAAAGGTGGGATTTGAACCCACAATCACAGGGTCTGAAGTCTAAAGCCTTAACCACTACACCACACTGCTTACTTAATACTTAGCTAAAGCCCAAATTGGTCTTGGTCTTCTTGGCTCTTTCTCTGTCTTTTCCAAACCTCAAGTCCGCAATCTTGGTGTTACCTTTGACAGTAACCTCTCTTTTGAGAAACAAATAAATTCTGTAATCAAGAGTTGCTTTTTCCAACTTCATCTATTAGGTAAGATAAAGCCTTTTTTATCTTCTAGGGATCTTGAGATAGCTACTCATGCCTTTATTTTTTCTCACCTCGATTACTGCAACTCGCTGTATTCTGGGATTAACAAATCCTTGATACACAGGTTACAGTTGGTACAAAATGCTGCCGCTCGCTTTCTGGTTGGGGCAAGAAAGTCTGACTCTGTCTCTCCTATTTTAGCTTCTTTACACTGGCTGCCTGTCAGTTTTCGAATTGATTTTAAAATCCTGCTGCTAGTTTTTAAATCTTTACATGGGCTTGCTCCTGCCTATTTATCTGAACTGTGTGTTTTACACCAGCCATCCAGAGTGCTTAGCTCTTCTGGTCAGCTGTCTCTGGTTGTCCCTCGTACCAAGTGTAAAACCAAGGGGGACAGGGCTTTTGCAGCTGCTGCACCTCGCCTGTGGAACTCTTTACCTCATCACATAAAGGAGTCGTCTACAATTGAACTGTTTAATACAAGATTAAAGACTCATTTCTACTCACTTGCATTCAGTTACCTTCAGTAATACTGATGGTTTCCTCTTTGTGATTATATTACATTACTTCTATTTTTCATGTGTATAACATTACTTCTATTTATTATGTATTTTATTTTATGTTCATATATTTTATTTCTATTTATGTTTTATGTTAATTTGTTCTATTTTTGTAAAGCACTTTGGCCACAGCATTACTATGTTTGTTTAAATGTGCTATATAAATAAATTGACATTGACATTGAAGCTGTGGTAAATCTACTGCCATTGCTCCAGCAATTTTTCTAGTATTAAAGTAACATGAAAATATAATAGCTAAAGACTTCAACCAGGACCCATGCAGAATTAGCTATTTAGAATCCTAATAGCTGTACAAGCAATTTACACGATAGCAAAAATCACCTGACATATGCTAGACAGGAGGTTTGAGCATATTACAAAATTCTATTTACATATTAAAAAACATTTTCAAAGATTTAACTAACAATGACTAAGCATTCTTCGGTTTTTATGTTTTCTGACACCATTTTTCTTAGTAACAGAAATATTGTAGTTCTACCCAGTGCTTGCCATCACCAACCCATTGGATTCCTATCCCTTCCATCACTCCTGTAGGAAGCTCGATGGCTCACTGCTGCCACACAAGTTGGAATCCATGACAACTTGTATTAGCTTCCCTGCAGCTGGCACTAAAAATGCCAATTTAAATGATGGAATACTAGCTTTTACTAATGGTGACTCAGCAATGAATCCTTCCCCAGGCTGATGCAAGAGTCAGTTCCATTACAATAATAATAATGATCATTGTCATCATCATTGTGTAGCACTGCACAGTGCTCACTGGCACCAACCCAATGGATTTCTTGATCTTTACATCACTCTTTTTGGTAGCTCACCTCTGACCTGAGAAGGGCCGCTTGCTGTGGCCACATTTTTTGGAATTCATTTGCCACTTTGGTAGGCCGACTGATTTTATCAGCTCCCATGCAGCTGACACTGAAGATGTTCATTTCAATGATGGAATGCCGGCTCATAATGTTGGTGACTTAGCGATGAAGTCATCCCCAGGCTAATACATGAGTCAATGCTATTACAATAATAATAAAAATTATGATTAATATAATACACAAGCTACATAAGCCCATGCTGTAAAAAGCCTGGGGTCCTAGAAACTATTGAAATCATCAGAAAAAAACTGAAATGTAGAGATGTCTGGTAATTGAAAGGAACTACTCTGGGCATCTCTTTCCTAGGAGGTTTTATTTTGTAAATGTGCTTGCATCGTTTGTGCATTAGCAGGGGAAGGAAAAGTAAATAGGATACTGTATGTTAGTGGCTAAGTGACTGTTTCTTTCTTCTGAGGTTTCATTTTGCTGACGTGCTGGCCTCGCTTGTGTTATTAGCGGCTAAGTGAGTTTCTGTTTCCTCAGAGGTGGAGCCCTTACCCCAACTCCACCTCTCACTTCCTGGGCTAGACAGACACACACACACTTCCACGTGTAGATGTTTATATATTATATTATATTATATTATATTATATTATATTATATTATATTATATTATATTATATTATATTATATTATATTAGCTGTGTAAGCCCGTGCTGTAAAAAGCCAGGGGTCCTAGAAACTATTGAAATCATCAGAAAATAAAATAAACTGAATGTAGAGATGTCAGATAATTGAAAGGAACTCCTCTGGGCGTCTCTCTCCTAGGAGGATTCGATTTTCCGCCGTCCTCGCCTCGTTTGTGCATTAACAACGGGAGGAAAAGTAAAATGGATGCCGTTTTGCCGATATTAGCGGCTAAGCGACATTGTCTTTCTTCCGAGGGTTTCATTTTGCTGATGTGCTGGTCTCACTTGTGTTATTAGCGCCTAAGCGAGTTTCTGTTTCCTCGGAGGTGGAGCCCTTACCCCGATGTCCGGGCCGGACAGACACACACACTTCCACGCGTAGACGTTTATATGCATAAGACAATAACCAGCTCTGAAATAATTATTATTAATATAACAAAAAGAAACAAGTGCTAACCCAGTGGATTCTCACGCTTGACATTGCTCCATCAGGTAGCTCGCTGTTCTTAGGACGTCTCACTGTTGCTGCACTGTGCGTCTGATTTTTGTTATCTGGAGAGCAGTTTTTGACTCTTTGGCCTTGTGTTGCCCCATTAGGTTTATCTTTTTGCCTTATATTTTGTTTTTCTTTATTTAATGCATTTTAAAACAACCTTTGTAGTGTCACAAACTCAATTTTTCACTTGCAGCCAACAATGGGTGGGGCTGTGTGCGTTCCCTATTTGTGAATTTAGCTCAATCATCTGAGCAGGGGGAATAGAGTGATCTCCCTCAGGGAACTGAGTACGATCAGTAAAAAGGGGTGGGGGTGGGGTTGGGGGTGTTGGCAGGGAATCCCATCCAATCAACAGAGTGTTATATGAACCAGGCACAGTTGTCGATGCTTTACCTCCTCTGGGCATCAAGCATGATCGTCAGAGCAGGGGTTGGAGAGGTTGTCTACAGGAGGGCTGCGAGCCTCCTGTGATGTTGCCACTGTGAATTGAGTGCTGGTAGTTTCGTCCGGGGTTAGGGTCCACCACTGCCCACCAGTTGAGAAACACTGCTTTAAAATATAAGGAACCTTGTATTGTTTTGGTCTATTGGTCAGAGGTTTATGGTCATCCTCTCCAAAAGAGTATTTTGTTTATGCGTTGTGCATTTAAAAAGTTTTTTGAACTTTTAAAGTCTGGGCCCCTTTTAGGGCTGTATAGGCCAGAGAAGCATGCCATTTGATTTTGGGGCCAGGCTGCCTTGGGTGAGGTCTTTTCCTAAGACTGACCAGTGAAGTTCTGGTCAGGTTTTCATTTATTTTCATTTTCATTTTGTCAACACTTGTGTTGCCCTCCAAGTTAGCATGGTAATTAAAACGTAGGCAAACTGAAGACTGGAATATGACATTAAAAAGCAGGGCTGCACCTAAAGTGGCAGCCTGCATGGCAGAGTTTGGCATACTTTTCATGCATATGTAATTTAAAGTATTTAGAGTATATGTTACACCAAATAAAAAATGCCATAGTACATTTTCACATTATAAGTGGAAACGGTGTGGCATAGTGGTTAAGGCTTTGGACTTTCTGAGGCTGTGGGTTCAAGCCCCACTACTGACACATGAGCAATTCAACATGAGCTCCAATTGTAAAAACACAAACAGAAACATAACCAGATGAATCTGAAATATTGGATAAAGGCGGGAACCAAATAAAAAATAATCACACAGCAGCTACAAACAACACAGCATGAAGGCGCATGCCCCTCCACCAGTGCCGGCACACATTCCTCTCTCTGGTGTCAGACTGGCTCTGTCATTAGGGATAGGCCTTCAAAGCAGATGGACCAAGAAGATCTCCAACACAAAAGAGACTGCAGGACTGGACCGTGTATTCAGGCACAAAAAGCATAAGGGGGTAATTATTGATATGTTCAGCAGAGACCACTAAAGTCAGCCACGTTACTGCAAATTAGTTTAAAATGATGAAAGCTCAGAAATGATCACTGCAGAAATGATAGCTTCCATTATTTCTTTGCCTGGCATGAGTTAATATCTCTTGCTGGATTCTGCTTAGGAATCGTTTAATTATTGTCAAAGTCTTCAGATACCAAACATGTACCTTCACTTCACTGGGCCTGTACTGAACATTCTACAAAAAACAAATGAATCGAATGTGGCAGAACAAGAGATAATAAGAGGTAATTTCTTCAGAAAAAAATGAATGGAGGTTTTCTGCCATATTATGAACAGCACTATTATTAACACTTGATTTCACAAATCGGCAAATGTCACTGTTTAAATACAAGCCTGGGTCAAGGAAAGAAAAATGTCCAGTTTTGTAAACTTAGAAGAACCCCTAAGAAAATGTCTGTTGAACCCTGGTCAATTTTAAAATGAATACATTCGGCCATTAGAAATAAGGTTTTCTTCTACCTCAGGGCGATCAACAAAGCCAAGCCATTTTTGTCATTCAATGACCTACAAATGCTTATTCACGCTTTTGTTATGCCTCATTGAGATTACTGTAATGCCCTGTATGTTGGGGTATCCTGTACGACACTGTCTCGAATGCAGCTGCTAGAGTTTTCACCAGCAGCAAAAGAATGGATCACATCTCTCCAGTGTTGGACTCTCTTCGTTGGCTCCCTGTTAGTTACAGGGTGAATTTTAAGATGTTAGTGTTACTTAGCTGATCTTCTTGTTCCATATTCGTCAGGCAGGCAGCTGAGGTCTTCAGATCAGCTATTGCTTACTGTCCCACACACACGGTTGAAGCTGAGGGGCGATCGCGCATTTGCGGTGAATGGTCCTAAATTGTGGAACAGTCTGCCCCTCGTAATAAGGTCGGCTCCCTCACTTCATTGTTGTATGCACTTTTATTCACTTGCTTTTAGCTTGTGAGTTTGAGTGGTTACATCTTTCTATTTATATCTTTTATATTGTGTTCATCTTATATATTTTTTTTTATTTTGCATAATTTTATATAAGTTATTTATGTTTGTGTGTTGGGATATGTGTGTTCATGTATGTATAATATTTATTTTTTAATAATTCTTTATCTGGCTTTTATTTCATACTGTTATATTTTCTATGTAAAGCACTTTGGTCAACTTCTAGTTGTTTAAAATGTGCTATATAAATAAAATAAACCTAAAAACCTAAGGTATGGTAATGAACTAAAGTGATGCTTTCAGAGGAGGAAGACGAGCGTTTTGAGGTCTGGTTGTTCTGCTTACTCATCATGGCCCTAGAGGGGATGAAGTGCTGCATGTTGATCAGCACAGGCAAGTCATAATGTCACACGTGACATAAGTACCCTATAAAGTGGTAACCCTGAATGTGAATAGCATCAGGACACATCCCAACTGCTGACTCCCTCCACGTGTTTAAGAACCCTGCTGTTCTGTGAGTAGCCAACAAATTGTTAACGAAGGCTTTTTGCTCTGTAGATAATTGTTAATTGATTATTTTTCCTTAGGTTAACTTTATAGCTCTTCATTTGTAGTGATCAACTTTTGTAGTCTGACTTGCTATCCTTGTTCGAAACAGTCCCTAGACCAGTGGTTCTCAAACTGTGGGGCGGGCCCCCCTGGGGGGGGGGGCGCGAAGTAACAAAAAGGGGGGCGCGAAGATGTGAAAAAAAGAAAACAAGAATCGAAAATAGGAAAAATATATCTATTGAAACCAAAACAAATTAACTTAAACGCATTCTGATACTAAAAAAATAAATATAGAGTTAGATAAATGTCGATAAAAGTTAAGTAGGTATAATAAAATATGCATCTATGATATATCATTAATTAAAAAAGAACAAATTGGTATTAGTGGGCTCCTTTCAAAAAAACATTAGGGGGGTGTGATTGAAACTGTTATGAAAACTTGGATCGCAAATACTTAAAGGTTGAGAAACGCTGAGCTAGACTGATGTCACTCGATTACGTTGACCTCCTTTGTAACACATCTGCTAAACAAATCTATCTATTATATAAAAAAATATTGGGTCGAGACATGATCATCTCGGAGAGACACTTTGAAGTCCTGTGAGACAAAAGGACAGCTGCTGTACAGGCTTTTAAATGATTGACACGCCATGCAGATCACGCAGCTCAATAGCAGCTATCAGCAAGCTAGCAGCTGATCCGTCTGCATCTCCTTAGCGTGTGTTCAGCCCCCCCCCCCCCCCCCCCCCCCCCCCCCCCCTTCACAACACAAGCGGCAGAGATGCGAAGTGGCTAGCGTAAAGTGCGCCCCCTAGTAAATATAAATGTAAGCAGACATTACCTTTTCAGGGTGCATAGTATTACACATGGAATTTACTTATAAGACAGAGTCCCAGTGGTGGAGATCAGTCCGACTGTCAAGAGAGTTCACAGCTACATCATAAACTTACCATTATACAGAAAGCCCATGCTGTAGAAAGCCCGGGGTCCTAGAAACTATTGAAATCATCAGAAAAAAAATCGAAATGTCGAGATGTCAGGTGATTGAAAGTTTCTTTGGAGGTTTTGTTTTGCCAACGTGCTCGCCTTTCTTGCATATTAGAAGTGGAAGGAAAACTAAAAGGGATACCATTTTGCCAATGTGCTTGCCTCGCTCCTGTATTAGCCGCTAAGTGAGTGACTCTTTCTTTGTAGGTTTTGTTTTGCTGACGTGCTGGCCTCGCTTGTATAACTTCAGACGTGGAGCCCTTACCCTGACTCCGCCTCTCACGTCCGGGCCAGACAGACAGACGCACACACTTCCATGTGTAGATGTTTATGTATGATATATAACAAAAAACAAACTGGCCAGCCATTCAACTAAGAACAGACATGGAGCAGTTCAAAATGTCTCAAAAATAAGGTAAGGCAAATATTTTAATCAATTTTATTAATCAAGACATAATATAATTTTACAATTGCATACAAGTATATACTTATATGAAGTTTTAACATAAACATAAGGATAAGAGCTGAATGTAACTAAAGGGTTAACTAAATGTTGTTTCAAGCCTAGGGATGTGAGAAAGCCACCAAGATAGTTGCTAAGGTTAAAATGAAGTAGATGAGTAACAAACACCCTTCTAGAAAATGGGAATAAACTAATGGGAAAGCTCAAACACCCTTCCTATGATGTGGTGCTAAAAGCAATAGAAGAGTCCGCAGATCACCCCTATTATAGGGCAATATTCAGATTAATGGGAGAGTCAAAAGAAGTCAGAAAACACTGGTGGCACTCGTTGATTGGATGAAGCTCTGCATATTATGCAAATTAAGTGTCAGATGACGTGATGTTTTAGATGAAGTAATGTAACAGAGAAGTATAAAAGCAGATGGATTGTTATATTGATTGCTCACTCCATGGACTGAGACATTTGTCAATATCTAAGTGCAAATAAAGAAATGTTCTGCCTTTTCATCTGGTTTCCATGAATGACTTTAGCTAAATTTTTTCTACAACACAAACTGTTTAAGAAAATGGAAAGAAAAGTACACTGTCACGTAGGCAAGTTACCAGAGTGTGTTGGAGGCTCCACGCAAAAGGTAAAACAGGGGATGGGTTTGGGGTGAGGACACAGTCGCTAACTTTCCATATTTCTCAATCCCATAGTGGAGGAGAAGCCTGTAGAAGACCAGTGACCTCACATCCCCTTGGTTTACACTGGAAGTGCCACTGCTTCTAGTCCCTATCACATAAAAGAACAGAGCCGTCTGGAAGCTGGCATTCATGTTTTCATTCATTCTGCTTTAGTATTGTTGCTATTAAATGAGGTCCTATGGAGACATTTTATGCTGCCTTATCACATTTTCTTTAACAATACTTATCAATGTATGTATATTTAATAAAGAGTTAGTGAATGTATTTATATTTTTGTGTATAGGCAAAATCAAGGCATAAATAGTCCCATACACAACGAGTTACTTATAACCTCACAATTATTACCAATATTCCACCTTGATAAAAGGATACAGTAAGTATCTGTGTATCTGTATATCCGCCAAGCTACTATGTCTGTCATTCCAACAGATGGAGCATCACAAACATTTGTAATAAAATGCATTGCATTTGTCGTTCCAACAAATGGTGCATCACAAACATTAATACTGCTTTTATGAATCCCATACCAAATGGCACATAACAAAGACATGTGCATTGCATTTGTTGCATGAAACTTATACTAAAATTTGTTTTGCAGATGATTTCACAATTGTGAAAACTCACTTAAAAGAGCTTTGGGAGGTTTAAAAGTTTTTTTTAGGTGAGAAACAAACAATACTGCTCTCTGAATCCACTGTTTTTACGAATCCCATACTAAATGGCATATAACATAGACATGTGTATTGCATTTGAAATTCCAACAGATAATAATAATACCTTTAATTTATGTATAAGGTCTTTCCCATACTCAAGGTGATACTATTTATTTGACATGTACTTATTTAGCTGACACCTTTATCCAAGGTGACTGACAACGTTTATGATACAATTGGTTACATTACGGGGTGGCACAGTGGCACAGAGGTAGCACTGCTGCCTCGCAGTTAAGGAGACCTGGGTTTGCTTCCCGGGTCCTCCCTGCATGGAGTTTGCATGTTCTCCCCCTGTCTGCGTGGGTTTCCTCTGGGTGCTCCAGTTTTCTCCAACAGTCCAAAGACATGCAGGTTAGGTGGATTGGCAATCCTTAATTGTCCCTAGTGTGTGCTTGATGTGTGTGTGTGTGCCCTAGGGTGGGCTGGCGCCCTGCCCGGGGTTTGTTTCCTGCCTTGCATCCTGTGTTTGCTGGGATTGGCTCCAGCAGACCCCCGTGACCCTGTAGTTAGGATATAGCGGGTTGGATAATGGATGGATGGTTACATTACTATTCTTTTTCCAGTTGGAGCACAGGCACGTCAAGTGACTTTCTCAGGGTCACAGAGTGTCAGTAGTGGAGTCTGAAATGAAACCACAGGGTCTGAAGCCCAACACCTTATCCACTACACCACACTGCCTGCTTAAGATGGCACCTCACAATAATTTTTAGTAATGCATTTTATTGTTACAAATGTTTGTGATGTGCCATCTGTTGGAATGACAAATGCAGTGCATTTTATTACTTCGTATATTACAAAATACATTCCAATCAATGGTGCACTGGAAATGTTAACGCTGAGGTCAATGTTGATTGTCTAGATTTCAGCCCATCTTTGATGGGTAGCAAGGCTAGTTCACCTTAATAAAAGGAAAAATTGTGAGTGTGCTCCCCTCGATTTTCTCGTATACTGAGATAGAGGAAAAGGTCATCAGTACCAATTTCAGTTGAGCTGTATTTCTCAAATATCATATCTCTTTGTCATCATAACTAATTGATAATATCGATACATAATCATTTATCTCTATTTATAATCAAACTTTATATTAAAATGATATTTTCACACTTAGGGATGTCGAAATCGGTGGTGGAATTTTTTCATGATTACATATGCATTACCTAGATTACGTGCAAAGTGAAAAGAGCTATAGTCATCTAACAACATAGAAAAAGTGTTAGTATTATATAATATTTGTTGCAATAAATTTCTATAGGTAAAATTAAATGTATTACCAGGAACACGACAGGGACATAGCAGCTTATTGCAAATTATTTAAAGATCTGTCAGTAATTTTTCATCTACTGCTTTTCTGTTGGAAAGTTGTAGTGAGCTGGAGCAATACCAGCAGTATCCAAGAAGAGCCAGCCATGAAAGAAATACCTGAGCAGCATGAGAGACACTCACTCAACTTGTATGGATACATACAGTATTTAATTTTATCTAAAATCCCAACTTTCGGGTGTGGGAGCAAATCAGAGTGCCCATTGAAAAACCTTTACAGGATGGCATGCAACTCTATGCAGCAACCAAATTAGAAAATGGACTTTGGTGTCTGGAGCTGAGGGGCAACAATGCTAACCACCTCTGCTTCTTTTCCATAAATCAATACTTGGCATCTTTCTGCACTAATACCTGTTACAGGAAGCATTACTAAACCATTCAGTATTAGAAAAGAAGAAGTTGGCAGTACCTTCCTCTTCGGTCCAGAGGTTGTCGGGAGGATTCAGGGTGATGATGCTTGTCTGGAGCTTGAGAACCTGCACCAACTCATTGAATTGTTTCTTGCTGCAGTTACAGTCAGCATAAATTTCCACTTCAGAGTTTCTTCTCTTGGATTTTCTGGATTCTATGTGGGCTAGGTTGACGTGCTTCTCCTAGAAAACACAAGACAAGTAACCTTAGTGCCATTCCGTTCTGTGGTGAGACACATTGCCTACGTGTGCATGGGTCTAAAGATGCCTAGGCCTTCATTGCTTTTTTCTAACTAGTTTCTTCCAACACATGGTTATAAGAAGCCTCAGCCAGTCCCGAATGCATTGGGCCAAGGCAGTAGCCAAATCTGGGTTTGCTGCCCAACTCACACACATCAAGCTAATTTAGAGACGTCAGCTGACCTGAATGTTCTTGGGGAGCAGCACCACATAAATTGCCCTCCATGGCCTAGTCATTCTGGCCCTCTAATCACCCCCTGTCTCCAACTAGCTAACTATCTCTCACTCCTTAACCACCTAATAGCTCAGTGGTTCTCAATCTATAGGGTGGGCCCCCCTAAGGGGGCGCGAAGTAACAAAAAGCGGGGCGCGAAGATGTGAAAAAAAGAAAAGAAGAATCAAAAATATGAAAAATACATCTATTGAAACCAAAACAAATTAACTTAAACTTCATTCTGATACTAGAAAAATAAATATAGAGTTAGATAAATGTTGATAAAAGTTAAGTAGGTATAATAAAATATGCATCTATGATATATCATTACCCCTCCTTTAACCGTCACCTTATCGTGGTGGAGGGGTTTGCGTGTCCCAATGATCCTAGGAGCTCTGTTGTCCGGGGCTTTATGCCCCTGGTAGGGCCACCCAAGGCAAACTGGTCCTAGGTGAGGGATGAGACAAAGAGCGGTTAAACAAACCTCCTATGAAGAAAAACCATTTTGGACGGCGTTTTCCCTTGCCCGGACGCGGGTCACCGGGGCCCCACTCTGGAGCCAGGCCTGGAGGTGGGGCTCGATGGCGAGCGCCTGGTGGCCGGGCCTGCACCCATGGGGCTCGGCCGGGCACAGCCCGAAGAGGCAACGTGGGTCCCCCTTCCCATGGGCTCACCACCTATGGGAGGGGCCAAGGAGGTCGGGTGCAGTGTGAGTTGGGTGGTGGCCGAAGGCGGGGACCTTGGCGGTCCGATCCTCGGCTACAGAAGCTGGCTCTTGGGACGTGGAATGTCACCTCTCTGAAGGGGAAGGAGCCTGAGCTAGTGTGCGAAGTTGAGAGGTTCCGGCTAGATATAGTCGGGCTCACCTCGACGCACAGCTTGGACTCTGGAACCAATCTCCTTGAGAGGGGTTGGACTCTCTACCACTCTGGAGTTGCCCCCGGTGAGAGGCGCCGAGCAGGTGTGGGTATACTTATTGCCCCCCAACTTGGAGCCTGTACATTGGGGTTTACCCCGGTGGACGAGAGGGTAGCCTCCCTTCGCCTTCGGGTGGGGGGACGGGTCCTAACTGTTGTTTGTGCGTATGCACCGAACAGCAGTTTGGAGTACCCACCCTTTTTGGAGTCCCTGGAGGGGGTGCTAGAGGGCATACCTTCTGGGGACTCCCTCGTTCTGCTGGGAGACTTCAATGCTCACGTGGGCAATGACAGTGAGACCTGGAAGGGCGTGATTGGGAGGAATGGCCCCCCGATCTGAACCCGAGCGGTGTTTTGTTATTGGACTTCTGTGCTCGTCACGGATTGTAACGAACACCATGTTCAAGCATAGGGGTGTTCATATGTGTACTTGACACCAGGACACCCTAGGCCTCAGTTCGATGATCGACTTTGTGGTCGTGTCGTCGGACTTGCGGCCACATGTCTTGGACACTCGGGTGAAGAGAGGGGCGGAGCTGTCAACTGATCACCACCTGGTGGTGAGTTGGCTTCGATGGTGGGGGAGGATGCCGGTCAGGCGTGGTAGGCCCAAACGTGTTGTGAGGGTCTGCTGGGAACGTCTGGCAGAGCCCCCTGTCAGAAGTAGCTTCAACTCCCACCTCCGGCAGAACTTCGACCACATCCCGAGGGAGGTGGGGGACATTGAGTCCGAATGGCCATGTTCCGTGCCTCTATTGTTGAGGCAGCTGACCGGAGCTGTGGCCGTAAGGTGGTCGGTGCCTGTCGTGGCGGCAATCCCCGAACCCGCTGGTGGACACCGGCGGTGAAGGATGCCGTCAAGCTGAAGAAGGAGTCCTACAGGACCCTTTTGTCCTGTGGGACCCCGGAGGCAGCTGATA
Organism: Erpetoichthys calabaricus; assembly: GCF_900747795.2. NCBI lineage: Eukaryota > Metazoa > Chordata > Cladistia > Polypteriformes > Polypteridae > Erpetoichthys > Erpetoichthys calabaricus. The sequence goes on from NC_041394.2 coordinate 324,990,889, forward strand.
GGTACCGGCAGGCCAAGCGGAATGCGGCTTTGGTGGTTGCTGAGGCAAACACTCGGGCGTGGGAGGAGTTTGGGGAGGCCATGGAGAATGACTTTCGGACGGCTTCGAGGAGATTCTGGTCCACCATCCGGCGTCTCAGGAAGGGGAAGCAGTGCAGTGTCAACACTGTATATGGTGGGGATGGTGCGCTGCTGACCTCGACTCGGGACGTTGTGGGTCGGTGGGGGGAATACTTCAAAGACCTCCTCAATCCCATTAACATGCCTTCCAATGAGGAAGCAGAGCCTGGGGACTCAGAGGTGGGCTCCCCCATCTCTGGGACTGAGGTCACCGAGGTGGTCAAAAAACTCCTTGGTGGCAGGGCCCCGGGGGTGGATGAGATACGCCCGGAGTTCCTCAAGGCTCTGGATGTTGTAGGACTGTCTTGGCTGACACGCCTCTGCAACATCGCATGGACATCAGGGACAGTGCCTCTGGATTGGCAGACCGGGGTGGTGGTCCCCCTCTTTAAGAAGGGGGATCGGAGGGTGTGTTCCAACTACAGAGGGATCACACTCCTCATCCTCTCTGGAAAAGTCTATTCAGGGGTCCTGGAGAGGAGGGTCCGTCGGATAGTCGAGCCTCGGATTCAGGAGGAACAGTGTGGTTTTCGTCCTGGTCGCGGAACAGTGGACCAGCTCTATACCCTTAGCAGGGTCCTGGAGGGTGCATGGGAGTTTGCCCAACCAGTCTACATGTGTTTTGTGGACTTAGAAAAGGCATTCGACCGTGTCCCTCGGGGAATCCTGTGGGGGGTACTCCGAGAGTATGGGGTACCGGCCCCCCTGATAAGGGCTGTCCAGTCCCTGTACGATCAGTGCCAGAGCTTGGTCCGCATTGCCGGCAGTAAGTCGAACCCGTTTCCAGTGAGAGTTGGACTCCGCCAGGGCTGCCCTTTGTCACCGATTCTGTTCATAACTTTTATGGACAGAATTTCTAGGCGCAGCCAGGGTGTTGAGGGGGTCCGGTTTGGTGGGCTCAGGATTGGGTCACTGCTTTTTGCAGATGATGTTGTCCTGTTTGCTTCATCAGGCCGTGATCTTCAGCTCTCTCTGGATCGGTTCGCAGCCGAGTGTGAAGCGGCTGGGATGAGAATCAGCACCTCCAAATCCGAGACCATGGTCCTCAACCGGAAAAGGGTGGAGTGCCCTCTCAGGGTTGGTAGCGAGATCCTGCCCCAAGTGGAGGAGTTCAAGTATCTCGGGGTCTTGTTCACGAGTGAGGGAAGAATGGAGCGTGAGATCGACAGGCGGATCGGTGTGGCATCCGCAGTAATGCGGGCGTTGCATCGGTCTGTCGTGGTGAAAAAGGAGCTGAGCCGCAAGGCGAAGCTCTCAATTTACCAGTCGATCTATGTTCCTACCCTCACCTATGGTCATGAGCTATGGGTAGTGACCGAAAGAACGAGATCGCGAATACAAGCGGCTGAAATGAGTTTCCTCCGCAGGGTGTCTGGGCTTTCCCTTAAAGATAGGGTGAGAAGCTCAGTCATCCGGGAGGGGCTCAGAGTAGAGCCGCTGCTCCTCCGCATCGAGAGGAGTCAGATGAGGTGGCTCGGGCATCTGATCAGGATGCCTCCTGGACGCCTCCCTGGTGAGGTGTTCCAAGCACGTCCAACCGGGAGGAGGCCCCGGGGAAGACCCAGGACACGCTGGAGGGACTATGTCTCTCGACTGGCCTGGGAATGCCTTGGGATTCTCCCGGAAGAGCTAGAAGAAGTGGCCGGGGAGAGGGAAGTCTGGGCATCTCTGCTCAAGCTGCTGCCCCCGCGACCCGACCTCGGATAAGCGGGAGACAATGGATGGATGGATGGCTGGATATATCATTAATTAAAAAAGAACAAATTGGTATTAGTGGACTCCTTTCAAAAAAACCTTGGGGGGGGTGCATTAAAACTGTTATGAAAACTCAGGTTGCAAATACTTAAAGGTTGAGAAACACTGTAATAGCTCATGAGTGGTGAGAATACTGACACAAAATGGCTGCCATCATATCACCCAGATGGATGCTGCACATCATTGGTGGCTGAAGTAGCTCCTCCCTCTCTATGTAAAGTGCTTTGAGTAGTGAGAAAAGCTCTATATAAGTTAAGGAATTAATTTAATTAATTAAATCAATTAACATAATAAACATTTTGGTTTTGTATTGTTTAATTATTACATTTCACACATAGAATTGTGAAGTTTTTTGTGCAATAATCTATGGAGGTCCACTCCTTCAAGTAAATACTCCTCACATTCTGTTAGTAATGAGCCTCGGAGTCAGTGGATTTTCCACATGGATGTTAATTTCCAATATGCTAGTAGATGAAAGCAAGGGGAATGAACCTGTTGTTCAGTGTTTGAACCTGGTACCTCCACTTCCCAAGGGAATCCTGCATTCTGAGAAAAGGAAAGTGACCCAATGGGCCACGTGTATCGCCTGAATTTCAGGATACTGCTAGGGCTGATTGGTTTATTCTTTTTGGGACCAGATACACCTTTCACCTACCTCGTGATATGATAGTCTTTTTTTTGGACGCATCATTTAATGCTCTAACATCAAACCATGGACTGAGCTGTTTTTGTATATACTGTATATACTCACAGAGAAGTTCTCCCGCGGATAAGTGAGGATTTGATTTTACCGTATAATTTCTGGTATTTTATATTGTCGTTCATATAAATCGAATGCGGAAAACTCATGCTGTTGGTCCAAGAGATTATGATATGCTAACGCCCACCTGAGAGAGTGACCACAGCGCACACGGCCTTTTTTTTCTATGTGGGTGTGGCAATGCGCTGTATCAGCACGTGCTCCTAACCGCTCTCTCTTTCTCTCACTCACTCTATTGTGCCTACGTGACCACATGGTAATACCCGAAGTATTCCGAAGCGACGTTTGCATTTATTTGTGTTTTTTGTATCTCACACCCTCATATAACTTTATTGTAAGAGCATCCCTGATCTACAATGGAGCGTTCGATCAAAACAAAATATAAAACTGGTTTTAAATTAAATGTTGTTGAATTAGTGAAAGAAATTGGTAACTGCGCTGCTGCAACAAAATTCGAGACATCTGAGAAACTGATGCGAAATTGGAGGAGGCAAGAAGACGAAAATAAAAAATAAAAAATTAAGTGTCGCATTTTTGAATGGGTGTATAAGTTGGGGTCTGATTTTATGATTGATTTTTTGGGTTTCAAAACCCAACTTATACGTGAGCATATACGGTAATACATTTAATGTATATTCTTAGGTTGTGGTGTTTTGGAGACAGTGGTGTACTCATTTGCCATTTATTACAATATGACATTTTCTTGTATATATGCTGCTGTTGACGTGTGATAATCACGGGGAAGGTGTTGAAGAGTCTGGGAGGCTTAGTGCTGGCCTAGTCCCAAATCATTATTAATGTTAAGGGGTAGCCCCCTAGGGGAGACTGTCCAAACTGTTGGATGTGATATATTTAGGATTTGCTGCAATATAGTAGCATAAGAAAGTGTAAACTCCACTCAGACGGCGTCCATCTCAAAACTCTGAAAGGGTGCAGGTGAGACCTCTCAGCTGCAAAGTATAGAATAAGCATCAGGCTTGGAGAGATTTGCTGCACTCCTTCACTTTAAGTCATTAGCTCTGATTTGATTTTTCACACCTTGTTCTCACCAGTCACATCTGCGTTTGTTAATAACCTGCTTTGTAAGATGAGGCCAACTACTTGTGTACTGGACCCCATCCCCAGCAGACTACTTAAATCCTGCCTTCATGCCTTAATCCCGACTGTTACAACAATAATAAACTCATCACTTGACAGTGGCTCTGTGCCGCTCACTTTTAAAATCTCGATTCTGTAACCCCAATGTTAAAAAAGTCTGGTCTTGATGCTGACAATCTTAACAATTTTCGGCCTATTTCCCACTTACCTTTCCTGTCAAAAGTTCTCCAGCATGTTATAGTTTCCCAACTCACCAATTGCTTAACTTCTGATAATTTGATGGAACCCTTTCAGTCTGGTTTCAGGGCACGGCACAGCTGTGAAACTGTTCTTCTACGGATAACTAATGATTTGCTTATGGCAGCAGACTCTGGACAAATCAGCATATTAATTCTGTTAGACCTCAGTGCAGCATTTGACACTGTCAGACATGACATTCTACTGTCCAGAATGGAGAACATGCTGGGCATCTCTGGCACTGCCTCCAGTGGTTCAAGTCCTATCTGACTGATAGGCAAGAGTTTATTAGTCTTGGCAACAGTAGATCCAGCTCAGCGCCAGTCACACAAGGAGTTCCTCAGGGCTCTGTGCTCAGCCCTCTGCTCTTCTTTATCTGAATGCTTCCCCTTGACCATATTATTCATAGCTATGGACTGGGCTATCATTTTTATGCAGATGATACTCAACTCTACTTCAATGTTAAAAGTGGAACTTCATCAGAGCTTTCTCAGCTCACAACCTGCCTTAGTGAAATTAATACCTGGATGGAGCAGAACTCTTTAAAATTAAATTGCAAAAAATCTGAACTCCCGCAAATTGGGGCTAAAGTGCAACTTAATAAAATGAGCTCCTTCCCAGTCCATCTTAGTGGTGATCTCATCAGACCTGCCTCTACTGTAAAGAATCTTGGTGTCATTTTTGATTCCTCCTTTCTTATTCCGCCCACATAAATCACATTAAGAAACTTTCTTACTTTCACCTCCGTAACATATCCCGTGTTCGTTCCTTCCTCTCCTTTTCTAATGCTGAGAAACTTGTTCATGCTTTTATCACATCCCACATCGATTATTGTAATTCCCTACTGGCAGGTGCCCCTTCTAATCTTATATCACAGCTCCAGCTTATTCAAAACTCAGCTGCAAGAGTCCTTACTCGAACCAGCAGCAGTGAGCACATCACACTCATCCTGCTTCGCCTTCACTGGCTCCCTGTGTCTTACAGAATTGAATATAAAATTCTACTAATAACCTACAAAGCCTTAAATAACCTCATGCTAAACTATATCAGTGACCTTCTCCATCACTATGTGCCTGCCTGCCCACTAAGGTCCTCTGATTCTGGCAATCTTGTTGTACCCCACACTAATCTACACTCCATGGGTGACAGGGCCTTCAGCTGTATAGCGCCCAGACTCTGGAATGACCTACCGAAATTAATCAGGTCAGCTGACTCTATGAATTCTTTTAAAAAACAACTCAAAACTCATTTGTTCAGGAAGGCTTTTTAGCTCTACTTGACTTTATTACCCTTCTCTCAGTTTACTTCTCTGTCAAGATGCTCATGTAACCTGTGTGTGTGTGCTATGCCATCAATTATGTTGTCTGTTAGGCTTTTCTCTGAATTTACTATCTTACTCTTCTTTATTTATTTATCTGATTTGTACAATGCTATGTACTGTATACCCTGCTGTTCTTTCTTAAACTAAGCATGGGAAAGGCGCTATATAACTAAAATGTATTATTATTATTATTAATAATAATACTCTTTTATCCAAAGCAAAGCAAAAATCCCATGTGAATGGTACAGATCTGTAGACTCTACACAGACCCATCGCCTGGGCATTTCTGTGGGCAGCCACTAGCAGTATTGTGAGGGACAGTTGTACGTTACTGTGCTGATTACAGTGATCCCTCGCTATATTGCGCTTCGCCTTTCGCGGCTTCACTCCATCGCAGATTTTATATGTAAGCATATTTAAATATATATCGCGGATTTTTTGCTGGTTCGCGGATTTCTGAGGACAATGGGTCTTTTAATTTCTGGTACATGCTTCCTCAGTTGGTTTGCCCAGTTGATTTCATACAAGGGACGCTATTGGCAGATGGCTGAGAAGCTACCCAACGTACTTTTCTCTCTCTCTCTCTTGCGCTGACTTTCTCTGATCCTGATGTAGGGGGTGTGAGCAGGGGGGCTGTTCGCACACCTAGACGATACGGACGCTCGTCTAAAAATAAAAATGCTGAAAGATTATCTTCACGTTGCTATCTTCTGTGCAGCTGCTTCCTGAAGCGACATGCTGCACGGTGCTTCGCATACTTAAAAGCTCGAAGGGCACGTATTGATTTTTGACTGCTTGTTTTTCTCTGTCTCTCTGTCTCTGTCTCTGTCTCTCTCTCTCTCCCTGCTCCTGACGGAGGGGGTGTGAGCTGCCGCCTTCAACAGCTTTGTACCGGTGGTGCTTCGCATACTTAAAAGCCAAACAGCCCTATTGATTTGTTTGCTTTCCTCTGTCTTTCTGACAGACTGTGCTCCTGACGCGCACTCCTTTGAAGAGGAAGATATGTTTGCATTCTTTTAATTGTGAGACGGAACTGTCATCTCTGTCTTGTCATGGAGCACAGTTTAAACTTTTGAAAAAGAGACAAATGTTTGTTTGCAGTGTTTGAATAACGTTCCTGTATCTCTACAACCTCCTGTGTTTCTGCGCAAATCTGTGACCCAAGCATGACAATATAAAAATAACCATATAAACATATGGTTTCTACTTCGCGGATTTTCTTATTTCGCGGGTGGCTCTGGAACGCAACCCCCGCGATGGAGGAGGGATTACTGTATACACTTGTTGGCCTAATTCTTGTGCTAGAAAGAACCACAGCTACACCAGAGAGTAGATAACACCCTTTTCCAGCTTGCTTCAAGTGCTTTAATAGATTTGTATACGTAAGTGCATGTGTGGTATCTAAATAAAAATAAATGAATACAATAAGTGCACAAATACAAATGGAATACATATATGAACATAACTAATTAAATGTCAAAGTTACATAGTATTCAGGAGGAGCAATGTTAAACATCAATTACTCAACTTTAAGTATTGTTTAATCAAACCAGTAGGTGGCACTACCGTATTAACCAGAATTAAAGGTACAGCATAATGCCCAAGACGGCATTCGTTTACAAAAAAAAACCTTTACGTTTAATACTGCAAAAATCAACACATTTTAACGTCCTGGAGCAAAATAATGTACGGCATATCTCTCCCCAAAGGTCAACAGAGCACAGACTTAACAATATGTTCATTCGCAAACAGCAAACATAGCCATAATAGCGCTTTTGTATACTTATACTGAACATCAACATACTGTAAGTTTCAACATTAACTAAGATATTAAGTTACAGTGGACACTGCAAAAAAGAAACAACTTACTTTATCAGTAACGCACAACACACAGTTACAAAAGGTAACAGCAAACTATAACTTGAAAAAATGCAAACAAGCAGGTAGAGACTGTGAGCACGTTACAATTCAGCAACAAAACGCCGTGCATGTGCAATAATCTTGTGCGACGTATCTTGCCTAGGTTCAGTATGAAGCAGGGAATTTTGTACAGCCGCCCCACAAATTTACACTGTAAATTTGTAATCCACAAAGGTCCCTGCTGAATTTTCAAATAATTATGTTCTGATCCTGAGGCATTTCCAGGAGTTCAATTAGTTTGGCCACTGGACGCATGTATTTATTCCCTTTAATGTCCATTTCTACAGCTCTTATTCTTCCATCGTCACTTGGTAAGACCTTCATAACCCATCCGATGGGCCACTGAGCCCTAGGTAACTGCAGATCCACTGTCAAAGCTACCTGTCCAGCCTTAAGATCCAGATTAGAATTTTGCTACTTCTGTCGGAGCTGAAGATTTGGCAAATAAGACTGAATGAACTGTCTCCAAAAATGATCAGCAATGACCTGGCTCTGTCTATAATGTCGGCATCCCAGAATTTGACTAGGTCCATACACAGCTTGAGGAAGAGGTGCATCCTGCTGCCCCATCAGCAGTAAGTTAGGTGTGATAGGGTCCGGATCTGCTATGTTTGATGACACATACCCTAGCGGCTTACAGTTGAGAATACCTTCAACCTCAATCAGCACAGTCATCAAAACTTCCTCCGATACAACTTGGTCCTTCAAAATGACTTGTAAGGAAGACTTGACAGATTTAGTTTCCCTCTCCCGAAATGTGGAGCATGAGGTGGATTAAGCATGAAATTAATTTTTTGGTTAGATAGTCGGGCTTTCAGATCTGGTTCCAATGCAGCAAAGGCCTCCTGGAGTTCCTGATCACCCCCTCTGAAATTGCTGCCCTGGTCATATAGGAATTGATAAGGTTTCCCTCTTCTTGCCACAAAGTATCTGACTGTACGTAAAAATGAATCTGTATCCATGCTGCATAGCAGGTCCAGATGTACACACCTTGTAGTAAGGCATTTGAATATTATACCCCACCCTTTCTCATGTCTTCTACCAATACGGATTATATAAGGGCCAAAACAATCAATCCCTGTTGACCAGAATGGGGGATGATGAATTCGTAGTCGAGCTGAGGGGAGATCAGCCATTTTAGGTACAACTGGTTTACTGCGCCACTTCCTACACTCCACACAACTTCTCTGATGTTTCTTTATAGCCTGACGACCTCTGAGTATTTAGTAGGTTCTTTTTAATTCGGCAAATACTTTTTCGGGACCAGCGTGTAAAAGACGATTGTCATAATCTTGAATTATTAGCATTGTTACTTGGTGGTCTGGGGCTAGTACTATAGGATGAAGTGTGTCTTCAGGTAGTGCAGTAGCCTTACGGAGTCTGCCTCCCACTCTGAGTAGACCCAAGGAAGTATCAAGTGATAGATCAAGTGATATTAAATGGCTGTTAGAAGACACAGGTTTGTTAGCCCTCACAGCACTGATTTCTTCAGGGAAGCACTCACACTGTGATCTCTGCAAGACAGCAACTTCTGTTTCTATGTGTGCTTCTGCAGACATGGGTGAAGCAGCCACCCCATGTACAGGTCAATGTGTGGCCATAATGAGATCATCCCATGTTTTGCAGTTACTCCAGTCAAACGTGGGAGTGTTGTTAACTGATACATTACCACAAAATGCAGACTTACGGAGCTCCTCTGATTCCTCTATCTTCATGATCGGGCAAACAGGATAATGAGCTGGAGACTGATGTACAAATGCTGGACCATGATTCTATCTGCTAGGCTGAGATAAACTCAACAGGGTCTTGCCACGGGTAATGTAATCAGCAGGATTACTGTCTGAATCAACATAACTCCAGTTCTCAGATCCAACCAAATCCTGTATCTCAGCGACTCTTGTCCCCACAAACACTTTATACTGGCATGACTCAGACCAGTGCAGCGCTGTGGTTGAATCTGACCACATGGTTGTCCAAGTGATTGTCAATGTGAGTTCCTGATTCAGCATCCTTGCCAACTGAGCTCCAGACAGTGCTGCACTAAGCTCAAGACGGGGCATAGATAATTGCTTTTTAGGTGCCACTTTGGATCTTGCCGTGACAAATGCCACATGAATCTGGTTGCTCTCCTCTATCCGAAGATAAGTCACAGAACTATATGCCCTTTCAGAAGCATCACAAAATACATGTAGCTCGATTGCAAAGGAGGACCAGTCACATGCAGGAGTGTAACAGCCAGCGGGGAATTGTTATGTTCTGTAGATTGGGAAGCTCCCCCATCCATTCCTGCCAGTCTTGTAGGAGGTCTTCTGGTGTAGGGTCATCCCAGTCTACATACTTCCTCCACAACATCTGCACCAGGCTTTTGGCTCTGGTAGTGAAAGGAATTATATACCCCAGTGGGTCATATTGAGTTGCCAGTGTCCGATACACATTCCTCATTGTAGGTTCTGCTCTCTTTGGTAGGGCTGTCCTTCAACTGCTTCCGTTGCACATCTGGATATCTGTATGGAATGAGCTTTCCGGTCAAGCCACTCTGCAAGATCTGGTAGAGTGTATGTTCTGGCACTGTCACTCATAATAATGTGTTTATTAAAGCAATGTTCTATAAATGAATCTCTATAGTTCGCAGGCTGTTTAGCTAGCAATGTATCTACATGAGATCCACACTGTAGTTCAGCTCTAGCGGTCCCATCCATAGCATTAAGCATGCCCACCAAAGTGTTGACAGCAGTAGCAAAGTCCTCAAAGCCTTGAGCATCACCTGGCCATAAGGCTAGAGTGTTTAGGATTGACTTTAATTCACACTGAACTAAATGTTTTGGTTGACCTTATCTTTGCTATAAAGCTTGCATTGCACTAGTGTATGGGAATGGGTGATGGACATACCTTTTAGCAATCTGATAAGCAGTGGGTAGCTCTAGATGATCCAGCAATATCTGGTACTTATAATCTTCAGTTAAATGGCGATGAGGGCCAAGGATACTGTCCAATCCTTTTTTAAGCATGACAAAGTCACTCTCTTTGCCTGAAGAAAAGACTGCTAACTTTGGTTTTGGTATGCAATATGATGATGCAATTGCCATTTCCATTAATCCAGGCACACTAGGGTCAGTAGGAGTGTAAATGTGCAGAGGAGGCTGCCTTTGGTAGTGCTGATGCAGAATTAAATTAGAAATTGAGGACCTTGGCAGCGGTTGAAACGATGTCTGCACTGGAGCTGGTGGGAACTGTGGCTGCACTGGAGCTGGCTGGAACTGCGGCTGCACTGGAGCTGGCTGGAACTGCGGCTGCACAGGAACTGACTGTGGCCAAGAATATGATCTAGAGAATCTAGTCAACTGTCCACAAGATTGTGAACCTGACAGGGCTACTTTACCGGTGTAAGGAGCTGGCTGAAAAATTGACTGTGCCCTGTGTTGTGGATAATGGGACACAGGACTCTCAGAATGGAAGCAATCCTCAGTTTCCTGCGTAACACTGTCCATAACAATCTGAAGTTCCCTCATCTCATTACTCAGAGCTCTCCAATGTGACTCTAAGCGCAGCCTATGTACTCTCTGGCTCGAAGGACCACTTTGTGAGGGACAGTTGCACTTTACTGTGCTGATTGTACACTTGCTGGCCTAATTCTTTGGCTAGAAAGAACCGCAGTTACACCAGACAGTAGATAACACCCTTTTCCAGCTTGCTTCAAGTACTTTAATAGATGTGTATAAGTAAGTGTATGTGTGGTATCTAAACAAAAATAAATGAATATAATAAGTGCACAAATACAAATGGAATACATATATGAACTTAACTAATTAAATGTTGAACTGGAACATTATTACATAGTATTTAGAAGAGCAATGGTAAACATCAATTACTCAACTTTATGTATTGTTTAATCAAACCAGTAGGTGGCACTACCGTATTAACCAGAATAAAAGGTACAGCGTAATGCCCAAGACAGCATTCGTTTACAAAAAAAAAAACCTTTATGTTTAATACTGCAGAAATCAACATATTTTAACATCTTCGAGCGAAGTAATGTACAGCACATCTCTCCTCAAAGGTCAACAGTGCACAGACTTAACAATATGTTCATTCGCAAACAGCAAACATAGCCATAATAGCGCTTTTGTATACTTGCACTGAACATCAACAAAAGTTGCAAAATTAGCTAAGATATTAAGATACATTGAACACTGCAAAAAAGAAAACAACTTACTTTATCAGTAACGCACAACACACAGTTACAAAAGGTAACAGCAAACTATAACATGAAATAACGCAAACAAGCAGAGACTGTGAGAACGTTACAAATCAGCAACAAAACGCCGTGCATGCGCTATAATTTTGTGGGGCGTGTCTTGCCCAGGTTCAGCATAAAGCAGGGAATTTTGTACAAGTATGAATGTCCAAACTAAAATGAAATGCATCCCAGTGATAGTTCTGAAAACTATCTGAGCAAAACATTGATATCAAAAGAATAAATGGAATAAATGGCAGTGATACTGATGTGCTACTTAGATTAGATTAGATTAGATTAGAGAAACTTTATTAATCCCAGGAGGAAATAAAGATGCATACAGAAGCAGAAACATAAAAATTCAGGACACAGACTCACAGGACAGATAATACTGCCAGTCAATCAATCAAAATAAATAAATGTATATTGTGCAGATATTTCCAAATGAAATTAAGGAGTACATCGGGTGGAAACATTGGATTGCTTGATGGCAATGGGCTGAAACGATCCCCAAGGGCACTTCTTGGCACACCGTGTTGGAACGAGCCTGCGGTTAAATGTGCTCGAAGAGACCGCCACCTGGAGGGGATGGGGGGTATTTTTCATGATGGCATCCAATTTTGCCACTGTCCTCTATTCTTCAACAGCTTCCAGTATGTCCAGGGTTCACCCTGTGGTGGAGCAGCTTTCCTGATAAGTTTGTGCATCTTTTGAGCTCAGGTTGCTTCTGCAGGAGACTGCAATATAGAACACCACACTGGCCACTAAGGACTGGTAGAACATTCCCAGCAGCTTGCTGAACACATCTAAAGACCTGATTCTCCTCATGAAGTCCAGTCTGTTCTGGCCCTTCTTGTACAGCACCACCATGTTGTCAGACCAGTCCAGTTTGTTGTTTATGTGAACCCCCAGGTCCTTGTAGCTGTGTACCATTTCCATATCCTCCTGCTGAATGGCCACTCATCTCAGAGGCTCCTTGGATCGCCGGTAGTCCACCACCAGCCCTTTTGTCTTGCAGATGTTGAGTTGCAGGCTGTTGCCCCTGCAGCACAAGATAAAATCCTCAACGCTGACTCATCTAAATTATTAATGCAGCCTATGATGGGTGAGTCATCTGAAACTTTCTGTAGATGGCAGGTGCTGGTTTTATGCTGGAAGGGTAAACAGGAAGAGAGACAGGACAGTTCCCCGTGGTCCTCCAGTATTACGCACCTCCATTTCTGACACACAGTCTCTCTGTTCGTCAGATCAATTCAGCACTAGACTGAAAGATGGTTTGTTACAAGATATCTGGACTGACAGCAACAGAATGGACCTTTTAATCAAGAATTAACCAAAGACCTTCATTAAGCCGAGGCAAGCAACCAGAAATTCAACCAATCAAAAACACCGTAAAAGGCTTTGAGTGCAAAGGAGGGTGATGCCGGCTTAATATAGAACAATAACAATCAAGTATCAGTCAGTCAGTCATTATCCAACCCTCTATATCCTAACATAGGGTCATGAGGATCTGCTGGAGCCAATCCCAGCCAGCACAGGGCACAAGGCAGGAACAAACCCTGGGCAGGGCGCCAGCCCACCGCAGGGCGCACACACACACACTAGGGACATTTTAGGATCACCAATGCACCTAACCTGCATGTCTTTGGACCGTGGGAGGAAACCCACGCAGTCACGGGGAGAACATGCAAACTCCACGCAGGGAGGACCCGGGAAGTGAACCCAGGTCTCCTTTATGTGAGGCAGCAGAGCTACCACTGCGCCACCATGCCCACCCTATCAAATACCATATTCATCATAGAGTATACTACAAAGTCAGGATTAAGTCAATAATTGTCGACACTTTTGGGATCATTTTGTTTTGGGGACGTTGTACAACTTTCCCTGTGCACATGTGGGACCATGAATGTGTCTGTGGTCACAGTGGTAAAGTTTCAACCTTGATCTTGATTCTATTGTTGTTTTCTAGGAGTGAGCAGGGCCACTCTGCTCTCCATTTGCACCAATAAATGCAAGGAGCAACAATCCAGTTTTCACAGGCTTGAGCCTTTCTGCACAATATGGAGGCAGAGATTAACCACAGCGGAGTGTTTACAAATGGAGCAGGAAGTTCAGAAAGGTTCAGACAAGTGTTGAGAATGAAGAAGGAGCGGGACATCCCATCCATATCCACTACCGACAACATCATGGAGCAAGTCTGTATAATGATTCTGACAAACCAATGGGGATTGGAACAATTTCATGCTGATTTGTGCATTTTATTGTGTGTATTCCTTTGCTCTTTATATTTCATACAGTTGTGTGATCTGCCACTGTCTTCCTGATTCCATTTACTACATGAACTTAACTGAGCCATGATCATGTGATGTGGTGGGTGTGGTCAAATGAATCAAGTTGTGCTATTGGGTAAAGATAAACCCTAATAAAAATCCAGCCAAAAACACTAACATTTTTATTATACCTAACTAGCTGTGTAAGCCTGTGCTGAAAAAACCCGGGCACCTAGAAACTATTGAAATCATCAGAAAAAAATTTGAAATGCATTGTCATTGGTTTCATTTTACGGATGTGCTCGTCCCCCTTGCCTATCAGCGGTTAAGCGAGTTTTTCTCTCCTTGGAGGTTTTGTTTTACCAATGTGCTTGCCTCGCTTGTGCATTAGCGGCTAAGGAAGTTTGTCTTTCCTCGGTGGTTTCATTTGGCGACAGAGTCGCTTTCTTTCAGCCTCATGCTGTAGCCTCGTACTTCTTTCTTCTGTTTAACTTGGGGCCGCCTTGATGGCTCTCTGAGCTTCATGCTGTAGTCTCGCACTTCCAGGCCGGACAGACAGACACACACACTTCCACACGTAGACATTTATATATAAGACTATTGTTAGAATAATTAATTGAGGTAATTATATTTAACAAAGCTGATTGTTATTTTAGAATAATTAACAAACTAAGAAATTATTAACAAGTAAGCCTAGAAACAATTAACTAAGTCACCAAATAAAAGATTTTTTTATTTTATTCTGTAAACAACTGCAACAGAAAAGGCATCAAAATAGCCTGACATCAGTAAAGTGGCTTGTCCACTAGGTGGCACCAATACATCAAAGAACCACTGTCATGTCACTGAAAGCTAACAGGAAGAAGCCTTTACATCTTGCTCTGGGGATGTCTTCCAAAGCATCAGTGGAGATTCTTCCAGCATTAGGGGCTGCAATCTCAAGACCTCCAGCCTCCAGGTGATTGGAGCCTTGGAAAATCCCAGAATATCTCTTTGTGCACTCACTCCCTAACTTTCATGTAAAGAATCCAGCAACAAGTGCTGCTTATTAACACAGAGAGAGAGACACAGAGAAGTCAAAGAGAGAGTGTGTTAGAGGCACACTGCTGACACCTTGGGGTAAGGATGATATTTTTTCATGTAGAGTACTTACTTTACTTTTCTTTGTCCTTAGTGGCACATTACACTTGCACATGATGTTTCCATTGCTTTTGGGTTTTTTTCTGCTGTCCTCAATGCAGTCCTCCAGGTGAATCTGGCAGTCTTTAGCTTCTCCTCCATAGTGCACCTCCATGTTTTTCTTAGCACTCCTCGCTTTGTTTTGTCAGTGTTCTGCTACCTTTACTGGGAATCTGGAAGGTATGTGACACACACACACATGTCCTAGCCACCTCCATTACCATTTCTTAAGGATGATTGCAATGCTTTCCAATTGGTGATATTGTGGAGCCTTGCAATGGATTTTGTGGCTGGCGAGTGCATTTTCATGAGTTTTGTTAATGAAACTCGAGAGTCTGTTTGTGTCCTGCTGGGTGCTGGAGCCATACAGGAAGACTTAAAGAATATTGCTTTGATAAATTCTTAGGTTGGTGTTTCCTGAGGAGCTGGATAATTACCAGAGAGATCAAAGCTTGGTAAAGTATGATTCCGAGACGTATCTTAAAGTCTTCTTCAGCTCCAACTTGATACCCAGGTAACAGAACTGTTTGACATTCTCTGTTTCTTGGTTCTTAATAGTAAATGTTTTTTACTTTTGGTTTTTTTTTTTGGTAGTGTTAATATTGAGTCCAATAGGCTTCTTGAGATGATCTGATTTGTTTTTCAGACATGTGAGTGATCAGAACAAGGGCATCTGCGAAGACAAGTGGGGTAAATACTGTCCATGTGTTGTTGAATAGTTGTCATTCTCATTACCCAGTCAATCATCTAAAGCATGGTGTCCAGGGTTTCTGGTGTATTGGGCTGACAGGTGTCATGCATGCTCATCAGAGGGTCACATTTGGGACTCATTAGAGGTAAGCACTCCCACTTCAGGACATGAGGGGGGATTGCGGCTCACAGCATTGTCTGTTTGTCCACCTACAGCTCTGAGTAGATGCCCAATGAGATAAACTGACTCCACCCCTTCCTGTTTAGGGACTATAAAGTGAAGATGTTCCAGGAAGGAGGCATATCATTTTGGGAAAGAGAAGACCATCAGGTGGAGCTCCTACCAAAAGTCACTCCTGCTCTACAGAGCTGTACTCCACTTATTCTGGAAGCACTTCTGGATATTTCTGCTTTTGTGCCACTGTGCACTTGTTTATTTTGCCTGACAACTTAGTGATAATTAGGGACAAACATGCTGGTGCCCCAATATTTCATTTTTTGAAGACAGACCTAATTTGCAAGGGGGACTGAGGGCCAAACATTAGGTGAGGAATCATTTACTATATTGGTTGTATCTATCCATCCATACACATGTCATAGTTGATTATTAAAATGTTATCAACCTGTAAAGGAACAGTGATGGATACCTTATGTTTTTTATTTAGTAAAACGCTCTGAGCAAGGTGAATAACGAATCATTAGATCAACAGAAAAGTAAGACAAATTACTGGTGGTGTGAATACCTAGGGGGCTGCCATTCTAAGATGTATTGTACGGCTTTGGAGAAAACCAGGAGATGGAAGATACCGTGAAAGGGCAACGGAACAAAGCAGTCAGGCGACAAGTGAGTAGTTCAAAAAACAAAAGAGACAAACAAAAGCCAGAAAAGGGTGCAAAACCAGAACAAAAAAAATAAAGTTCATTTCCTGGCTTAAATCAATTCAATCAAATCAAAGTTATTTGTCACATACAATTATAAATATAGTACAATATGTAGTGAAATGCTTACCTAATGAAGTTCAAGACTTTGCATTAAACAAAATATAAAAGGACAATCTTTTTCTTGTTTTTTAAACATTTTGTCGATATAATTATTAATCACGGTTTTGGTTTCTTTCCTACATATACAGGTAAAATTCCATTACATCGAATATCTTTACAACAAAATTCTAATTACAATGAAGTATTTTTATGGTCCCATGTGACACGAGTCTATAGAAATCTTGTTACTACGAAGTACATTCAGCAGATACTTTCATTACAATGAAGTGATCTTGAAATGCCTGAATGAATCGTCCACAGAGCAGTTAATTTTGTGGTCGCAGCTCAGTTGTGCACAATGATCCCAAAACAGAAACATTGTAAAAAAATTTCTTTCTTTGAACTTTGCTCGTATTGTTTTTTTGCTGTTTTTGTTTTCGGTGGTTTTCAGTGATAATTTTTACTTATTGCTCGTCAACATTTGAAAAACATTCATTGGAATTTAACTCATTGTCACCCTCCTATAGAGACGGCAGACACGAAAAAACGATAACAGTTCATATTAAAAAAAAAACTTTACATTTTTGCAGCTCTTGATTGCGGCAAAATGAAGAAAAGACGGTGCCTGTGAATTCGGAATTTCGCCGTCAACACTGTGAACTTTCTTGAAAGACCGAGCAAAAAAAGAAGAAAAATCTCGGGTTGCACACTATGCAAACTGCTGCATTTGAAGACGTTGCAAAAGCCATTTTTATGTGGTTAAGTGATGCTCGTTCAAGAAACATTCCTATTAATGTGAAACTCATTCAAGAAAAGGTGAGGTTTGTAAACTCTCTTGGGACCTCCCATAACTGGACAACATGCCGAAGAGCATCCCGAAGTGCGATCACCGCGTTTGTGGAAGACTGTTTATTCATTGCCGGAGCAACAGCAGGCTCACAAGCTCTAATGAGGCTCTTCACCAAAGCAAACAGAAAAGATCTCGATGGATGATGCAAGGAACATTGTAAATGCAGGGAACAGGATTACTTGGCCACGACCCTGCCTGACTGCTGTGTCTGTGTATAAGAGAGTGGCATATCACCTACAATAAATAAACGTGCTGTTCCTGTTTCAAGCTGAATAAAGCTGGTTTTGCTAAAGTACTGAGACTCAGCCTCGTGTTTTGGGGTGTAAGACCGGGTCTTATAGCATGACCCCGATCTTTTAGGAATCGCTTCTGTGGTGCCTCACTGCACCGCTGTGAGCCTGCTCTGCCCTGCCCCGGCAACATACAGACAATCTTACACAGACACGGCAATCACACTTTGGGACACACTTCGGTGTGTCGCCCCATTGGTGGTGGTGGGCGGGGGTATGTGGTGGGATCCCAAAAGAGTTCAGAAACCTCACAATATGAAGAAGAAGAAAAGGATGATTCGGCTTCTGATTGATAACTGTGCTGCTCACAACATGCTTTGTGTTGAATTCCCCTCACCCAGTTGCACAGCAGTGCTTCAGCCATTGGATTTGGGCATCACTCGCACCCTGAAAGTGTAAGGAAATGCTGAGAAAAATTCTCGTCAGCATAACTTGTAGACAGGAGAAAATTAAAATTAATGCGAAAGAAGTTATTGAAATGATTGCAGACGCCTAAAGAAAGCATTATAGCAACAAAAACAAAATCTCATTACAACAAAATATTTTTTAGGTTCATGGAAGTTCGTTGTAATGGAATTTTACCTGTATTTCATTAATTAATATTTTTGTTTAAATTAGTTAATAGTAAATATTTTGCTTAATGTTATGTCTTTTCCTTACATTTACACTTTAAATATTTGTTCTTTATATTGTGTGCCCTACTAGCTCCTTATTGAACCTAAGGGGGTGGGCCCCCTGACTTTAGCGATAAAAGCAAAATTATTGAAGATGAGATGGTATTTACTGTGGTGTGAAATTTTGTATACAGGTTGATAAATATTTTGTATGTCTTTATTTGTAACTTAGGTAAAGCCATGTAATGTTAGTGTTATATCATAGATAAGAACAGTAATAGTTTGATTTTTAACTAACCACCCACCCCCCTTTAGGACTGGGTCAGGTTAGTGATGAATTTTATGACAGGGTCTGGGGAAAAGTGTCTAAACCAGTCTGGCAAGTGCTTCTCTGCAGGACTTTCTCAATGAACCCCCACAGGAAAGCCAGACTACCCAGCTGGCAAGCATCAGCTAAATAAATTATTTTGGGGGCAGGTGTGAAAAGTATTTTATGCCCCCATTTGGTCTGAAGTATGGCTGTTTGGGATCGGTTTGACTCAGAGGCCATTGTGTAGCATGGCGCCCTATTGGTGTAAGGATTTTGTATAAATTCAGTTGCTTTACCCCTCTTTCTCTCTCACACACCATCATGATGAAAGAGCATCTCACCTACCATGAACTGAAAAGGACAACACAATGAAGAGCACAGCTCGGCAGCCATATTGAAACAGGCATGCGGCCTGTTCTGAAGAAAGCTGACTAAAAATGAAGACTTAACTAAAGACATTTTAAGTAAATAACATATCTGTGTGCCGCCTGAAACTACACATCAGCATTCATCTTGTTGTATGGTTGCCAATATTCAAATGTACTTTTCTTATTGTTATTATTTATGAATATTATCAATAATACATTATTTAAAGTATAATTTAACTCCTTCTTTTCTTTTACTCTCTATAATTGCCTGAGGTTATAGATATAGAAGGGAATGTGGGAAGAAGTTATAAAGTACAATACCTTAGAGCAGGTGTAGGCAACGTCGGTCCTGGAGTGCCACAGTATGTGCAGGTTTTTGTTCCAACCCAGTTCCTTAACGAGAACTCAATTATTGCTGATGAAGCACATATTGCTTAAGTGACATTTTAATGCTTCATTTTAGTGGTCTCGCTTGTTAAGGTTCTCCAACCTTAATTGCTTATTTCAATCTTAAACTGCTGCATTCAGTGTTTTAATTGCTCCTTATTAGCAATAAGATGTAAAACAGGGGTAGGCAATGTCGGTCCTGGTGAGCCGCAGTGGCTACAGGTTTTCATTCCAACCCAATTGCTTAATTAGAAACCAATCACTGCCAATCTCAGACCTTATTTAATTTTATGGCTTGTTAGTCTGTGCAATGTAAGGCTTTTATATCGTAGATTTTTTTCCTTTCCAAGGATATCATCCAAATGATTTGAAGCCTACAACAGATCATTTTCAGTCTGTCACATTTTTCTATTAAGTGTTTTATTAAATCAAACCGTGCATGATGAACACACACAGATGTAATTGGAAAAAAGCTAGCTGGAGAACTGCTGGCTGCTTTGTCTTTTACATCTTATTGCTAATAAGGAGCAATTAAAACACTGAATGCAGCAGTTTAAGATTGAAATAAGCAATTAAGGTTGGAGAACCTTAACACGCGAGACCACTAAAATGAAGCATTAAAATGTCACTTAAGCAATATGTGCTTCATCAGCAATAATTGAGTTCTCGTTAAGGAACTGGGTTGGAACAAAAACCTGCACATACTGTGGCACTCCAGGACCGACGTTGCCTACCCCTGCCTTAGAGAACACACTTTCCATTAAATATGTCAACTACTGATGCACCATATTCCTGGGCATTGGAAGTGTGTTATTGTCACACTAATTTTTTTTTCTTGTGACCCAGTCTTGCCTTTCTTAGTGTCTTTGAGACCTAGTTAGAATTTGTAAATCGCTGCAGACAGTCATAGTGGAGCAATGTCTATTGAATAAACTGCCTGCAGTGACCCATCAGAAGACACTTTGCAAACGATACATAAACCTTTCCCATGAGAGATCCTCTGCGACCCAAAAAGTGGCAGCCCAAGACCCATTTTGGGTTGCGACCCATAGGATAGGCTGGAGGAATATGCGTCATACTGAGCAAGACGCTTACCTGAAACAGACGGAGAGCTTTCACTAGGCAGCCAACTTCATTTCTAAGTGAAAACACTACAGCAGTCTTTCCGCCTTCTGTGGCTTCATTCTTGCAGTTTTGTCCATCTGATTTATTCTCTTCAATTTTGGTAAAAATGCTCCGGCTTTGCTGTAAGAGTAAAAACAGATTTTATTTAATTTGGAGGAATGATCCTGTGAAGAGCAATAGGTTAAACTGAGCACCTCACACAGGGACATAATTGGCTGGGGCCTATGTCTCTTACAAGAATATGAGAACTCTAATATTCCTTTATCGTTACTGATGCATATCAGGGTTTGGTACATGTATTTAGAAATAAAATCCCAGAAAAAAATTTAAATGTATGAAGCCTACTGAGAACATTGAATGTGAAAAACAGAATGCTGTATTCTTGTCATTACCATCATCATCATCTCCACCAATCTTTCAATCACAGTTGCTCTGAGACAATCTTGCAGACTTCATAAAGTGTCTAGTGATAGTACTCATTGTCAAGCAACTCAAATAATTTATGAGTAACAGAATGACCATGACCAAAAATAGCATTAAATGAGTTTAAAAATAAATGGAATAAATTATTATATTGATTCTGTAGAACTGAAATGACATGGATTAAACAATAAAAGAAATGCAAATGTAATTATAAAATTGCCTTGTAATGCTAAGCCCACCATAGAACACATACGTCCAGACACAAACATGTCAGATTAATTTAGAGGCCACCTAACTGCACGTGTCTGGGCGATACGAGGAGATTTAGCACATAGAGGTCCAGTGGTGGAAAAATCGGGACTGGAAAGTGTACAGATAGATGAATACATACACTCACAAGCACTTCCATAAAGCTGTAAAGCAGAGGTGTCCAACTCTGGTCCTGGTGGGCTGCAGTGGCTGCAGGTTTTTATTCTAACCAACTTCTTAATTAGTAAGCCGTTTTTGCTGCTAATAACTTGTTTTGCCTTAGTTGTAATTGACGTGACTCAGACCCACTTAGTTTTTTTATTTTCCTTAATGAGCAGCCAAACAATAATGAGACACAAAACAAGCTGCCACATGACCAGCTCACCTGAAAATAAAGAAGGGTGAAGGTCTCAATCATTTTGG
Organism: Erpetoichthys calabaricus; assembly: GCF_900747795.2. Lineage (NCBI taxonomy): Eukaryota > Metazoa > Chordata > Cladistia > Polypteriformes > Polypteridae > Erpetoichthys > Erpetoichthys calabaricus. The sequence continues at coordinate 325,012,492 of NC_041394.2, forward strand.
TCAGCTCAGGTCACCAAAACATCTTGACGACGGTCTTGGAAAAAACAGAAAATCAACAATCTGCTGTGACAGAATGAGAGCAGCAACAAGTCGTGATATTCAATAACGGCTTTAATTAACAGCAAGATGAGCTTCTCATTAAGAAACTGGTTGGAGTGAAATTGGCTGGAGTTTTACGTTCCAATTTAGCTGGTCATCTGTTGGCTCGCTTCACGTCTCATTTCTGTTTGGCTGTCATTTAATGAAGAAAGGAATCAATTCAGAGGACTGAATCCTTAAAAACAGGGCTATTAAAATGAAGGGAAAAGGAGTTAATTAGCAGTGAAAACTGGTCACTGATAAGGAAAAGGATAAAAATGAAAACTTGCAGCCACTGCGGCCCACCAGGACCACTGGAGTTGGATACCCCTGCTGTAAATGGTGCATAGATGTTTGCACACTTTCATTTTAGTTTCATTTCTACTGAACTCAAAGATGAGCCTTTTTCCTTGAGCAGTTGAAGCAGCTCGGCTAGGCCACAGCACCGATGCTCTCTGCCTGCTTTTTAATTTCTAGCTACCCTCGTCGATTACTCTGCTGACAAACTGAGGGAGAGCAACTGCTAGAAGTTATTCATAACGGCCCAGGAGATGTGCTTGGTTTTCAAGACAGAAACAAGAACAACCAGATTTCTAAATACGATCGAAAACCAAGGGGTTTACCCATTATAGGAATCAAAATGAGAATTGACAGGGGTTGTTAACAAGAGCACAACAATTCAACCAGAGCCAAAATGCTAAGGCTGAAAATTAAACAAAGACGTAGAAAACTATGAGTAGTTACCAGAAAATCAGAACCTGAACCAACATTTGTTCACAGTTCAAATCTATAATCTCAGACACAGGGCTACTAGCGCAACACTAAGTGAATCTTCATATCACAAAGACCCCCGACAGGTGGACCATAGCAACCAGACAAGGGGCCACATATATAATACCGTGCGTAGAATTCACACTAAAACACTTGCGTATGGACAACATTGGAAATGTGTATACGCACAAAAAAATCTAGATGCATAAAACTGTGCATATGCCAATTTCCACACACTTCCCCTGAGTAAATCCCAAAGTGAAATGTAATGCCCTTGTATGCGCCTACAGCCCCACCCCAACTCCTCCGATATTTGAAAATAAAAATCAATTTAAATAGACCCTTCTCTTCAGTATTTTGTTAAAAGACAATGGCAAAAGCACGTGGAAAAAAGAAGAATTTCAGCAAATGTGAAGTGGAGGCAAGGAAAAAGATATTATTTGTTGGCTTAAGCAGTGGTATAAGCAACAAAAGGAAGCTATGAAGTGATACAGCGTGGCGGAGACACCTGAAAGTTCAAGTTCAGAAAGTCGCACAGTGCCCGAAATAAAAAGAAATGGTCAGATATCAAAGGCGAGTTGCAGGAGTAACAGCCCACCGTCTATTTATTCTGTTTCAGACAATATTACAAACACAGACCCCCATGCCCAGGACGTGAATCCAGGGGTTGATGGTGCAGCTGTGCCCAACACATCTTCGGGCGCTGGCTGCACACACACCTCTGCCTCAGAAACCGCAGGGCGACCATCTGGCTGTTTGCTGACGGCCGCTGTTTTGGAGTGCCGTAAGAGATGTGGCCAATAAACTAAGGAACTTAAGGGCTGTACTATGTGATATTGACCACAAATTAAATTAATTGGTTAAAAAATAAATGCTGCCTCTGATTACGTTCTGCTAATTACATTCAAATGATTTTGTAACTCTGTCCGTTTTGGCTGATCATTTGGTGGGTCGGGGCAGATTCTCCCTACCACTTCTCTTCGGGTATGGGCAAGCCACGATTGTGTGCCACATTATATATGCAGCACTCTACACGCTTTCATAATGTGGAGCCAATGCTGAGTCCAAGCCAGGTAACAGGTCTGGATGGAGTGGAGCAGCAGTCCATTGCACACCCCTCACACCAGCCCAGTATGAAATCACCAGCCAACTCAACCTGCACACCTTTAACATCGAGAAGGAAAACCCACCCAGACACAGGGGGGGTGGAAATGACCAGAGGTTGGAGGCATGAGGGGACAGTGCTACTGACTGTATCACCATGCTGGCTCCATTAAAATTATAATTTAAGCAAAAAATAAATACCCTAATAAATTACATTTTCTCACTTTTCATCATAGCAATAACATTTCAACATTCTACCAAATCTGAGCATACCTCTGGTTTACAGGGCTCTTCACAGAGGACAGGTTCAGCACAGTTACACACATTTACAACTATAAAAAAATTAACATTACAGTAGTAAACCACATAACATAAATGCACACAAGTTTAAAAAGACATGCAACTCAAAAATGAATATGAACAAACCAGGAGCAACCTAAAGTATTGATTATCAAAAATAAATTTGACAGGGCTAGCTGACAACAGAGGGGAGGGATAGATAGATAGAGTGCATCTGGAAAGTATTCACAGCGCATCACTTTTTCCACATTTTCTTATGTTACAGCCTTATTCCAAAATGGATTAAATTCATTTTTTCCCCTCAGAATTCTACACACAACACCCCATAATGACAACATGAAAAAAGTTTGAGATTTTTGCAAATTTATTTAAAAATAAAAAAAATTGAGAAATCACATGTACATAAGTATTCACAGCCTTTGCCATGAAGCTCAAAATTGAGCTCAGATGCATCCTGTTTCCCCTGATCATCCTTGAGATGTTTCTGCAGCTTAATTGGAGTCCAGCTGTGTTAAATTCAGTTGATTGGACATGATTTGGAAAGGCACACTCCTGTCTATATAAGGTCCCACAGTTGACAGTTCATGTCAGAGCACAAACCAAGCATGAAGTCAAAGGAATTGTCTGTAGACCTCGCACAAATCTGGGGAAGGTTACAGAAAAATTTATGCTGCTTTGAAGGTCCCAATGAGCACAGTGGTCTCCATCATCCGTACGTGGAAGAAGTTCGAAACCACCCGGACTCTTCCTAGAGCTGGCCGGCCATCTAAACTGAGCAATCGGGGGAGAAGGGCCTTAGTCAGGGAGGTGACCAAGAACCCGATGGTCACTGTGTCAGAGCTCCAGAGGTCCTCTGTGGAGAGAGGAGAACCTTCCAGAAGGACAACCATCTCTGCAGCAATCCACCAATCAGGCCTGTATGGTAGAGTGGCCAGATGGAAGCCACTCCTTAGTAAAAGGCACATGGCAACCCGCCTGGAGTTTGCCAAAAGGCACCTGAAGGACTCTCAGACTATGAGAAAGAAAATTCTCTGGTCTGATGAGACAAAGATTGAACTCTTTGGTGTGAATGCCAGGCATCATGTTTGGAGGAAACCAGGCACCGCTCATCACCAGGCCAATACCATCTCTACAGTGAAGCATGGTGGTGGCAGCATCATGCTGTGGGGCTGTTTTTCAGTGGCAGGGACTGGGAGACTAGTCAGGATAAAGGGAAAGATGACTGCAGCAATGTAGAGAGACATCCTGGAAGAAAACCTTCTCCACAGCGCTCTTGACCTCAGACTGGGGCGACGGTTCATCTTTCAGTAGGACAACGACCCTAAGCACACAGCCAAGATATCAAAGGAGTGGCTTCAGGACAACTCTGTGAATGTCCTTGAGTGGCCCAGCCAGAGCCCAGACTTTAATCCGATTGAACATCTCTGGAGAGATCTTAAAACGGCTGTGCACCGACGCTTCCCATCCAACCTGATGGAGCTTGAGAGGTGCTGAAAAGAGGAAGGGACGAAACTGACCAAGGATAGGTGTGCCAAGCTTGTGGCATCATATTCAAAAAGACTTGAAGCTGTAATTGCTGCCAAAGGTGCATCGACAAAGTATTGAGCAAAGGCTGTGAATACTTACGTACATGTGACTTCTGAATTTTTTTTATTTTTAATAAATTTGCAAAAACCTCAAGTAAACTTTTTCCACGTTGTCATTATGGGGTGTTGTGTGTAGAATTCTGAGGAAAAAAATGAATTTAATCCATTTTGGAATAAGGCTGTAACATAACAAAATGTGGAAAAAGTGATGCGCTGTGAATACTTTCCGGATGCACTGTAGATAGATAGATAGATAGATAGATAGATAGATAGATAGATAGATAGATAGATAGATAGATAGATAGATAGATAGATAGATAGATAGATAGATAGATATGTGACCAGATTTTCAAAGTCCCAAACTGGGATGCAACTTACTAATCAATCAGAGTTTTCAGCTCATTATCATACATGAATTAAACCAAAGTTTTGTGGGCATTGGTATAGCTCTGTCGAGTGATGTTTTGGTCACAATATATATTTATTAAGTAGCAAACATGTTTAAAATGGGACATTTTGTTATATTTCAGTTATTAATCTGGACATACGGTCAGAAAACAGTGCTGTCCCAGAAGAAACATGGAGTCTAGGCCCCCTAAATTTATATTATCCTGTAAAACTGGAAATAGCAATCTGCAGTGGAACATTTAAAGCGGTCTGAAAATGTGTGACGAGTTAGAGGAGAGAGGTAGTGTAGAGAAGGGAGCTTAGAAGTTTATTAGTGATCAGTTGAAAATATGTGCTGAATTGGTGAGGATGAGAAGTTTTTGAGAAGAATTTATTAATTGGTTTCTTTAAACAATTATTTAAATTGTTTATGTTAAAGAAAGATCAGTGTAATTTGTAATTCTAATTGATACAGTAATTGTTTCTCATATAATACATAATTATTGAATTCAAATTGTTCTGATTTTGATATAATTTTATAGTTTTTGATACAATAATGGTATTTTAAAATAAAAAATATCTATCTATCTATCTATCTATCTATCTATCTATCATATAGTGCCTTTCAGATCTATCTATTACACACTCATCTAGTGCTTGCCTACCTATATATGAGTATGTGACTGGATTTATGCCAATTACTCTAAGTGTGTGTCTTTGTGTGTACAAACAATGATGGAATATTCACAAGAAGCCTAAGTAAAAATGTTTGTTCAGCTAGAAATATTAGAAAATGTTGATGACAAATCCATATTGTGTGTAAGGAGTTCTGGAGGCAATGGAGACTTAATAATGTTAAGTACATAAACTCTGGTTGACCTTTTTATTTTATTCTATTTTATTGTTTCACAAGTACATGATAAGGAACAGCAGACGTCTGAATGCTGTCTCCTCTTGAATGTACACAAACGATTTTCAGCCCATTAAAAAGCATGCCATACTTTTGGGTTTCTTTCCCCACACTTGCACACAATTCAAGTTCTTTTAGGAAGCCTTCCATCCCATAATACTAAAACAGAGAATCGGTACCTACTGTTTGGTTGCCCAGATGGCCGTCATCAAACATAGCCGAATCCAAGGAGTATCCTCGCCTTGCCCAGTACTTGCTGGAGAACATCATCATAGCTGGCTGCATTTTGACCACAGCAGGTAATCACACCTTTACACATTTAAATAAAATAAAAGAGAAGAGAAATGTCAAACAGCTGCTAACGTGTCCAGTGCCTCGAGCCACACTGCTTTATCCTGTGCTCCCCCTGCCCCGACTTTATATACCATCCCAGCTGATCAAGATAAGCAGAGTTTCCTCTCGCTTGAATCAGGAGGCTGCTTGACAGATAATCCCTGCCTGCTTTTTAGAAGAAAGCAATTACTGCCAATGAGAACTGAGAATGTTCCGGAAATATGTCTGGGAACTGAGGAGAGTTTATCACTAGAATGGTGAAGATTCAGAGTCTTTAGATTTAAAATACATACAGAGAATAAATTTTAAAAATTGCCACGGCTGATAGTATTTAATCATAAAAGGCCAGTCAATGAAGCCTGATGCTTTTCAAAGATGTTTCCAAGTAAAAGGTATCAGCTGGAATGACAAAAAAGGTAAGTTGCTGGCAAAATCATTCAGTTAAACGAAGGACTGATGATCACATCCGCAGACAATCATAATTTGTAAAAAAGAAATACAAAGTGAATGGAATTGAAGTGAACTATCTTTATATACGTTAATGCAAAGAATTAGGGAAATAAATGTACAGTCTTGACAGTTTAATGTAGTGAATTGACATTTATACATGTTATTAAATCCTGGCCATATATTTCATTGAATTGAGTTGTTTGTATTTATGCATTTTATTAAATCCTGGCCATATACAGTATTTGATTTCTGACAAAAATTGCTTAAAGTAAACAAAGTTTATTCAATGAGCCGAATTCATTGATCTGGTATTAGGTGGTGGAAATGTTAACTGAGTCCATTTTTCTCCTATGTGTCTTTATCAAACCAGTTGTCTCCAATGCAGCCTTATGGAGTCTTTCCTGGGATCATCTGTGCAAAGCAGATTATAAATTACAGTGTATGTCATATTTTTAATTTAAAACAAATACAATGGATGGTTTATTTACTCTTGCAACTTCAATTAAAAAAATCAAGAATATAATCATACACACATAAAGGTTGTGAATTCCACGGAATTCTCTGGATTTCCTTATTAATTGCTCAGTCATGGACACACTAATATACACAAAGAATTGGACCTCATCTTGTCAATACTGACCACAGTGTTTACAAACTCACAGTCCAGGCTTTTGAAAGTGGGTGACCCACCATGATTATGACTTGTCACGGACTGGAATTGGACATGTGATTAATTGGAGATGCCCTGTCCTATTAGAAAGATTAGTCGGCACGACTCGAGATACGTCTATACATGTGAAGAACCAATAGAAGTATCAGAGGACCTTAGAAGAATAATTGAATAGATGCATGGAAAAGAACTGAAGGTAAGTCAAACAGTCCAAAAATGGAGGAAATCCATCTGCAAACGTCATGGCAAGCATACAATGAGCAATGCCAAAAGTGAAAAAAGAAACCCAGCATACAAATAAAGGACCTGCAGGACAGAGTCTCTATTCTTGTGTTCACTAAAAGGCAATCCCTGAACAAAAAAGTTCAAAATCATTCTTTAAGCCAGCATTTCTCAACCTTTAAGTATTTGGACCCGAGTTTTCATAACAGTTTTAATTGTGCCCTCCTAACGTTTTTTTGAAAGGAGCCCACTAATACCAATTTGTTCGTTTTTAATTAATGATGTATCATAGATGCATATTTTATTAAGTTAATTTGTTTTGGTTTCAATAGATGTATTTTTCATATTTTCGATTCTTGTTTTCTTTTTTTCACATCCCCTTTTTATGTTACTTCACGCCCCCCTAGGGGGGCGCGCCCCACAGTTTGAGAACCGCTGCTTTAAGCAGCTTTCAGTTAATTTGAAATGGTACTGCAAAAGTCAGCACAAGAACCAAAAAGTACGAACACATAACTCCAGTTCACACATCCTTACACTTGTTTCCAGTTAAGCTTAGGGCTTCTTCTTGCACATAAAGCCTTAGACAGCCAAATCCCTATTTACCTCTCTCAACTCATCATTACTTACAAACCAGAGCACACATTAAGATGTTTCAAAGATTAATAAAATAATAGTAGGAGGTCAGGCTTGTGTTTATAGGGTCCTGAAGCTGTGGAATGATCTACCTGCTACTATAAGAGATGCTCCTTCAGTCTCAGCTTTTAAATCTTGACTTGACTGAACACTCACTTTAGGCAGTCCCTGAGTTAAGAACGTCTGACTTAAGAATGGAGTGCCATAAAGCCTAAAACACTAAAAATCTGAGTTAAAGGCAACGATTCGTTATAACGAATGGATGCACTACAGTACTTTGTGACTCTCATGACAACATTGTGTGGATTCCAGCTTAGGCAGTTCGAAGAAGTAGGTCGGATCACGGGGCCATTCACATTGTGCTGAGTGTGTAACTTTGCATTTGGTGCATATTTTTCTGTTATTTACCCTTGTAACCATGCCTCAAAAAGGGTAAATCTGATGCAAGAACTGGTGGTGGATCAAAAAAATAATTGAAAATAAAGTGGAAATAATCAAATGGCAAAACGCCATTGACTATTAGAAAGTGTTAGGCGACAGTCAGTCGATGATCAGAACAATTTTAAAGATTAAAGACTCTTTCTTTCTCTCTTCAGTACAGTAGTGTATGCAATTACTTTTATTATTATGATCTATATCACTATGTTTAAACTGTTTTAGTGGATTTGGAATTGTTTCTTAAGTGTTTATATATAGAAATGTAAAATAAACACTATACACTAAGGCAAACATTTGACTAACTGACGCTAACTAAGAACTGTAAGTATCAGTTCCGATTTACCTACAAATTCAATTTAAAGGCAGACTTAGGAACAGATCTCATTCATAACCTGGGGACTGACAGTACTATAGTCCAGCATACCCTGACTAGAGCTGCTGTGTCGCTGTCTGTTAGTCGTTTGTACAAAAATATAAGTAATATAACACTTATAAACTTTTACTAACCCTCATCTACTCTGTTTCTCTTCTCAGTGTCTTGTTGTGGTACTTGATGCCACCAAGCTGCTTTCGTGTCCATGGAAAAAACACTTGGAATGCTGGAAGACAAAATATGGAAAGATTCTGTCATTAGGGTGGTTGGCCCTGAACCAACTCTGCTATTGAATGACCAGGAAGTGGAGGGAGGCCAATTGGCTGAGGTCTCCAGGACTGTCACTGTGTTTGAGTTTGTCTGGTATAACTGACTGTGGACCATCCAGAGGTTTATTTTCTTCAGACATGCTGCTGAGTGGAGTTTTTTTTCCCTATCCTTATATTGTTGGTGTCCATTTCTGCTAATCAGTCTCCGTGTTGTTTTCCTGTGTGTGTTTAAACAAATTTGTATCTTTATGTGTACTAATTCTGTATTAGTCATTTGTAAAATTTATACTTGCATTTCACCTGTGAACTTGTCACAGTGCTCTACACCTTCGATCAGTGAAGAGTGCTATACAAAAGTAATCTGAATTGAAACATTGTTGTAAATCTGAAGTCTGGATGTTCTGCAACATTTTCAGGATGGATAAATCAAAACTTGAATAGCTGAAACATGCTGTGTTAGGATGGAAAAAATCTCCTGCCACATTACTGCACCTCCATTGACCCATCTGTTAAACTGTTGAAGTTTACTGATGACACTATCCTGGTTGGCCTGATCAAACATGGGGATGATTTGCCATCTCAGCTGGCCACTCTTAATTTGAATTCCCTGAAAACAGCAGAAATGATGTTGGACTTTAGGAGAAAGTCCTCATATCTTACTCTCCTAGTTATAAATGATGTCACTAGCAACAGGGTAGAATCAGTTACATTTCCGAGATGAAAATGTAACAGGCCTTATCGAAGCATCAGCTCACTCAAAATATAAAATGCTGCATGTTATTCAGACAGCAGAAAAGATTGTAGGCCTGAAACTGGACTCAATTGAAGTCCTTTATGCATCACAGGTCAGGAAAATGAGCTTGGAAAATCTGCAAAGACTACATTCACTCGGACAACCATTTCCTTCGTCCTTCGGTTATTACCATCAAGGAAACGTTAACAGTCACTTAAAGACATATGAACAGTTTCTTTGCTACTGCAGTCACTATGGTTAAGCACCATCTCTGAGTTGTCTGTCTTGTCTTGATTTCTGTTCTCCTCCATTCAATAGAGATTATGTTTAATTCATATAGGACTTAATATTACTGGCAGGAGTGCAATTCTGCTTTACTATATTGTTTTATATATATGTGTTTATTGTAAATAATGTTGTGATGGTACCTTGTATATTGTCTTTAATTCTATGTACACCAAGAGACATTTCCTAGTTCAAGTTCTTCCATTTCACTATTATTGTAACCACATGTGCTCCTGCAGACACATAAAGCTTTACAAATGGTTTTATCCCCTTGCCCTGATCTGTGCCTCACTACAGATTGGGGTCACCAACTCTGGTCCTGGAGGACCACCGTGGCTGCAGGTTTTCATTCTAACCTTTTTCTTAATGAGTGACCTGTTTTTGCTGCTAATTAACTTCTTTTGTATTAACTTTAATTGACTTGTTCTTGAAGACTCAGACCCCTTAATTGTTTCTTTTTCCTTAATTAGCAGCCAAACAATAATGAGATACAAAATGAGCCAAAACAACTGGTGTCCATCATACAATATCTGAAAATAAAGAAAATGAAGGCCTCAGGAATGTTGATCTGCTCAGGTCCCCAAAACATTTTAATAACGCACTTACAAAGATAAAATCAACAATTTTGGAAATGTCTGCTAATAAACACCAAAATTAAAAAAATGGTTTAATTAATGACAAGAGTTGGCACCTCATTAAGCAGCTGCTTGGAGTGAAATTGGTTGGAGTTTGAGGCCCTGACTTGGTCTTCTGTTGGCTCACTCACTTCACATTTTATTTCTGTTTGGGTGCTGTTTAAGGAAAGAAAATGAAGCAATTCAGTGGAACAATGAAGAAATTCAGGGGAGCAAATCTTAAAAAAGTAATTCAATTAAAATGAATTCAAAAGAAGTTAATTAGCAGCACAAACAGGGCACTCATTAAAAAAAGGGTTAGAAAGAAAACCTGCAGCCACGGTGGTCCTCCAGGACCAGACTTGGCGATCCCTGCTTTAAACCATTTGTATTGGCTTCCCACAAAAAAACAGCATCACCTAGTGGTTGGAGGATGGTGGGCATCCCTTGTTTCTCCACAATAAGAGTGGAAGCCTTGAAGAGAGCCCAAGAATATCTCACAGATGGAAGACATCCGCAGGAAAGAATGGGGAGCAATTTCTAAAATAAGGACTTAGAGACTCATAGCTGGCTACAAGTCTTCTGAAGTGGAAGAAGACTTTAACATAATGCTATGATGAGGGACTTTTAGGTAAACGAAAATGGTTGCTTAATTAGGTTCCAATTCTTGTTAATTAAACCCGTTCTTTAATTCCATGGCTTGTTGCTGCTCTCATTGTGCAATAGCAGGCATTTCCAGAATTGTTGATTTCCTCTTTTCTGGGAGCAATGTTAAAATGTTTTGGGGACCTGAGCAGATCAGCATTCCTGAGACCATCACCTTTCTTTATTTTCAGATATTGTAAGATGGACACAGTTTGCTGGTCATGTTTTGGCTCATTTTGTACCTCATTTTTGTTTTGCTGCTAATTAAGTAAAAAGAAACAATTAAGGGGTCTGAGTCTTCAAGAGCAAGTCAATTAAAATGAATTAGCAGCAAAAACAGCTCACTAATTAAGAAAAGGGTTAGAATGAAAACCTGCAACCACTGCAGCCCTCCAGAACCGGAGATGGGGATCCCTGGTATAGAAGGTCCCACTATTGCAAGTGTGGACAAAAACAAGCCATGAAGTCCAAGTACCTCTTTATAGATCTCTGCAAGCAAAATGTAGTGAGGCACAGATCAGGGCAAGAGGATAAAACCATTTGTAAAGCTTTATGTGTCTGCAGGAGCACATGTGATTACAATAATTGTGAAATGGAAGAAGTTTGGAACCAGTAGGACTCTTCCTGGACTTGTTCAGCTGGTCAAACTAATCAGGCAAGAAGGGTCTTGGTCAGAGACGTGACCAAAAACACAATGGTTGTGAGAACCTTTCAGAAAGAAGACTCTCTCAGCAGCACTGCAATCGGACATTTATGGTAAAGTGGCTAGATGGAAGCCACTCATGGGAAAAAGGCATTTGACAGTTTTCTAAGAGAACACGGAAAATGATTCTCTGGTCTGATGAAACAAAATTGTACTCTTTTAGGCAGAACTCCAAGCATTATGTCAGGTAAAGACCAGGCACTTCTCATCAACCGCCTAAAATGATCACTATGGTGAACCATAGTGGTGGCAGCTCCAAAGCTTCTCCACATCAGGGACAGGGAAACTGGTCAGAATCGAGGGAAGGATGAATGCTGCCAAATACAGAGAGGGCGATGTTTCACCTTTCAGCACTACAATGAGCTGAAGCATACAACCATGGCAATGTTGGAATAGCTTCAGAATAAGTCTCAGACTATCCTTGAGTGGTCCAGTCAAAACCCAGACTTAAACCCCATTGAACATCTGTGCAGATACCTGACAACAGCAGTTTACAGTTGCCTCCCTTTCAAGGATCTTCTAGAACAGAGGTGTCCAACTCCGGTCCTGGTGGGCCGCAGTGGCTGCAGGTTTTCATTCTAACTCTTTTCCTAATCAGTGACCAGTTTTCACTGCTAATTAACTCCTTTTCCCTTCAAATTAATAGCCCTGTTTTTAAGGATTCAGTCCTCTGAATTGATTTGTTTCTTCATTAAATGACAGCCAAACAGAAATGAGATGAAAAACGAGCCAACAGATGATTTTCATTTTTTTCTAAGACCACCGTCAAGATGTTTTGTTGACCTGAGCAGACCAATATGACCGAGACCTTCACCTTTCTTTATTTTCAGGTGAGCTGGTCATGTGATGGCTGGTTTTGTGTCTCATTATTGTTTGGCTGCTCATTAAGGAAAAATAAAAAACTAAGGGGTCAGAGTCACGTCAATTAAAACTAAGGCAAAACAAGTTCATCAGCAGAAAATCGGCTTTCTAATTAAGAAGAAGGTTAGAATGAAAACCACCAGCCACAGAAGCTCACCCAGACTGGAGCTGGACACCCCTGTTCTAGAAAGAATGGGGGGAAACTGCCCAAATTCAGGTGTGCAAAGCTTGTAGAGATTTACCCAAGAATACTCGGAGTGCGGTAATGGTTCACCTTTAAACGCAACAATGACCCAAAGCACACAGCTAAGATAACGCTGGTGTGGCTTCGGGACAAGTCTCAGATTGTCCTTGAGTGGCCCACACTTAAAGCACATAGAATATGTGTGGAGAGACCAGAGGAGAGCAGTTTGCAGACATTTCCTATCCAGCCTAACAGAGCTTCAGATGATCTTTGACTAAGAATGGGATAATCTGCCCAAATCCAGTTGTGCAAAAGCTTTTTAAATGATGTCCAATCAATTCAATTTGCCACAGGTGGACTCCAGTGAATTTCTAGACACATCTCATGGAGAATTAAAGTAAACAAGAGGCACCTGACTACAACCTGGAGTGTCACAGCAAAGGATCTGAATACTTGCAAGAATAAGAGATTTCAGTTTTTGATTTTTAATAAATTTGCAACCCTTTATGTAAACACGCTTTCACTTTGCCAGTCTTGTATATTGAGCAGATTGATGTGGCAAAAATGTCAAACTTACCCATTTAAAATTAAATCTAGATCACGATAAAGTGTGCAAAAAGTGAAGGTGTTTGAATGCTTTCTGAAACCACCGTCTGTGTTTTGTATAAATTGAAGTCATATTTATTACTTAATTCAGATTATTCTGAAAGCACATTCTGTATTTTGTAAGAATTGAAGTTGCATTTATTTTTATTATTTAATTCAGATTATTACTCCAAAAAGCCATGCTCTTACCACCCAGTCCACAGGGAAAAATGTACATGGAGTTAGAGAGCCACAAACTTATAGAAAAACACACCAGTTTGCGACACATGTTTTAGACATACAAAAGCATTGCCAAGCAGGATAAGATGCTGTGTTTTCTGCGACCTGCATGTAACTTTGAGAAAAGCATTTCAGACAATCATCTTATTTGTGATTCACTGAAAGCTGTGTGACTAGGGAGGTTAATAAAAAAAAGAATATATTGATTGACCCATTGAGCACTCCATTCACTAATATAGGTACTTTCTCCATTTTGCATGTAAAATTCATTTATGCTGCCCTAAACTAACACTTGTGCCATACGTCACCGGTTCAGGTTTCCTTCCCTGTACTGTACATGGCACCTATTAAGGTAGCTTCTCTTTTAAATTCCTGCCATGTGTATTTTGAGGCTACTGCAATGTGTGCGTGGTTTGGTTTCAACAAAGCTTTAAAGAAAATGAGAGCTGTTGACACACCAGTTCAAGATGGAATTAAAGACAGTCTCAAGTAGTCTCATTTAACACTACTGTGGACAGTAAATTGTGGATAAAACTCTACAGCTACTGTATATATTTAATTCAAATAGCACGCTGCCTTATTATTAATAAACAGCTTAAACACGACTGTCTGTTGACATGGACTCCACACAAAGTAGTAGATAGCCCAACATTGTTAGCCTTTCTTATTGTTTCAGTACACTGCTCCTTGTGCTCCAAATAGCCAGCAAATGAATGAACACCTGCAAAGTACTAAAATACAAAGCTTCTCATAAGCTACTGTATGTGATAGGCCTTGTGAGATCACATCTTGAACAATTTGTGACCTTTTGGCTTGTATTACGAAGACACAAACTACATTAGAGAAGAGGATCTCATGCTTAAGCTTTCTTCTTAAACAAACTGTGACTAAGAAGACTGGCATAGTGTCTAGGTGGGCGCAAAACTGGATCAAACACAAGAAGTAATGAGTTATAGTGAGAAGTGTTAGAATTGGTGCCCCATGGGGTCACAGCTGGGGCTGCTGCTCTTTTAAAGTACTGTACTGTATGTTTATGTAATATACAGTACATAGATGAGCTCAGTAGGAAAATAAACAGCAAGCTAGTCAAGTCTGAAGATGATAACACTCTGGAAAATGGCGGAATGGCAGATACTGTAGAATCAGGTGAATCAAAACAGAGGTACGTGGAAAACATATACAGGCTTGGGCAGATGAAATTTACATGAAGTAAATTGGTATTACACACAAAGTATAAAGGTTACAATGAAATACACAGTGGGAGGTTTGTAAATTGAAAGTACAGTGTAAAGAGTCATACTGGACTCATCACAATGTATATCCAGGGCACAAAAGCGATTGAGAAGGCTAACAGAATGTTAGGTTACATATCACAATGTGTGGAGTGCAAGTCAAAGGAGGTTACACTTAAGTTATATAACACACTTGTGAAGACTCATCTTAAGCATTGTGTATGGGTTATGGTCTCCATATTACAAAATAGACATGGCAGCGCTAGAGAAAATCCAGAGAACAGTGACTCGGTTGATTCTGGGACTGGCAGGTATGATGTATGAGGAATAATTGAAGGACTTGAACAACGGAGATTAAGAAGTGACATGACTGATGTGTTTAAAATTACGAATGGAATTAGTAAGTGGATCCCAATCAGGTCTTCAACAAGAGTATGGGACATGATAAGAAGCTTGTTAAAAGCAGATTTTGCACAAATGTTAGAAAGTTTGTCTTCAAGCAAAAAACCACAGACACATGGAATAAATTATAAAGAAGTATTGTAGAGAGTAGACGTTAGGTACATTCAAATCTCAACTTGATATTATTACTATTCAAATTTAATCAACAACAGTCCTGGAAATTCCAAACAACTTTTTTCCTGTGATAAATCATTTACTCAATCCTCACACGTACGCCTGTAATAATTTCACAGAGGAGCAGTGCAATAATTTTATTGAATATTTCACCTCTAAGGTGGACATCATCCGCTCCTCATTATCTGCCTCCAGCCCTCCATCGCTGGATGTTTCTACATCAAAGCCAATGGGCTGCCTTTCCCAGTTCCTCTGTATCACAGTTAAAGAAGCTGAGGGCATCATACAGAGGATGAGGCCTTCAACGTGTTCATTGGACCCTTTTCCTACTCCTCTGGTAAAAGCTAATGTATCAGATATAAGCCCTGTTATTGCTGATATCATTAATCACTCTCTCCAGAGCAGATCAGTCCCACTGGCCTTGGAAAACCGCAAAAATTAGACCTCATTTAAAAAAAATCCTCTTTGGATCCTGAAGTGATAGCAAACTATTGTCCAATCTCCAACCTTCCATTTTTGTCTAAGGTTATGGAAAAGGTTGTTTTGGTTCAGCTTCAGGATCAGTTCAAAAATTTCAATCTGGTTTCCGAACTTCTCACAGTACAGAGACAGCCCTGGTCAGAGTCACCAATGACCTCCTGATGGCTGCTGACCAGGGCTCTCCATCACTCCTTATCCTCCTGGACCTCAGAGCTGCATTTGATACGGTAGATCATAATATTCTCCTTCATCATCTTCACTATATAATTGGACTTTCTGGCATTGCTTTGGAGTGGTTTGAGTCCTATCTTACAGATAGGGCTGGGTATGTGGCCTTGGGGGATGCTAAATCTCATACCCACGCTGTCACCTGTGGAGTCCCACAAGGATCAGTCCTTGGGCCGACCTTCTTTAATATCTATATGCTACCCCTGGGTCACATCATCCGCAAGCATGGAGTTTCATTCCATAGCTATGCCGATGATACACAGCTCTATGTGAGACTGGATTCGACTTCTCTTACACCTCCATTAACTCTTTCCTCTTGCTTGGATGAGATTGCGACAATGGATGTTCAAGAACTTCCTCAAGCTGAACAGCACTAAAACTGAAGATCTTTTAATTGGCACTGGCACCCAACCCCCCCCATCAACTTCGTTCCTCTGTAAATTGTATTTCCTTTTCTGACCGTATCATTACCCTTTCCCCTTCTGTTACAAATCTGGGTGTCAAGTTGACCCCCATCTGTCATTTGATACACATGTCCATCACCTTTGTAAAACTGCATTCTTTCATCTCCGAAACATAGCCAATCTCCGTCCCTACTTCTCCCTCTGTGATGCTGAAAAGCTGGTTCAAGCCTTTGTCTCATGCAAGCTGGATTATTGTAATGCACTCCTCCCTCATCAGGATCCCCAGCAAGAGCCTTCAAAAGCTCTAACAAATTCAAAATAGTGCTGTAAGAATCCTGAGGAGGGTGCAGAAATATGAACACATTTCACCAATCTTTCGGTCACTTCATTGGCTCCCTATCCATCTCCACATCGAATACAAACTCTGTTTGTTTACTCACCAATGTGTCCATGGAAATGCTCCACAATATCTTAAGGAACTCCTTATACTACAATCCACTACAAGAAACCTCCGTTTTGCAAACACCTACCGCCTTCGCTCCCCTGTGACCAAACTTCATACAATGGGTGACCGAGCCTTTGCAACCGCTGCTCCATGTCTCTGGAATGCCCTACCAGAGAGCCTGAGAACACAGCAGATTGTGGGCTGTTTTAAAAAACAGCTAAAGACTTTTCTATTTAGGAAATCTTATTAACAAGAATGCTATAATTATTGTTGTTTTATCTCTGTTTTCATCTTGCTTTGCCTTTGTTTAAACTTTTTATGTAGCACTTTGAGATTTACTGCTAATGTAAAGTGCCCTATAAATAAAATGCATTATTATTATTATTTCAGGTGAATACAATCAATGAGCTTGTTAGGCTGAATGACTTGTTCTCATTGTAATTGCTCAAGTTAAAAAAAATGAAATCATAAAAGGAGGTTATCTTAAAATATGCCATTCATTAAGAACCAGATGGCACGGATAGAATCCTAAAGTAAATTCTGTACATATTTTACAAATTATTTCTTCACACTGAGAACTGTAAGTACAAGGAACAAGTCACCTAGTCATGTAATCAAACGTATAACCATGGAAACATTCAGATTATTTTTTACAGTATTTTAGGCATATCAGTTGAACAGGGATTGAATATCCTATCCTTATCTAAGCCTTTTCTTGTGCTTTTAGATAATAAACCAGTACAAACTGCATGGTCAGCTGTTTTTAATTTTTAATAGTTTACCATTTTACATTTTGACCCCAACTAACTTTGTCAGAGCTGGTCCACTGTTCCGCGACCAGGACGAAAACCACACTGTTCCTCCTGAATCCGAGGCTCGAGGTGGACCAGCTCTATACCCTTAGCAGGGTCCTGGAGGGTGCATGGGAGTTTGCCCAACCAGTCTACATGTGTTTTGTGGACTTAGAAAAGGCATTCGACCGTGTCCCTCGGGGAATCCTGTGGGGGGTACTCCGAGAGTATGGGGTACCGGCCCCCCTGATAAGGGCTGTTCAGTCCCTGTACGATCAGTGCTAGAGCTTGGTCCGCATTGCCGGCAGTAAGTCGAACCCGTTTCCAGTGAGAGTTGGACTCCGCCAGGGCTGCCCTTTGTCACCGATTCTGTTCATAACTTTTATGGACAGAATTTCTAGGCACAGCCAGGGTGTTGAGGGGGTCCGGTTTGGTGGGCTCAGGATTGGGTCACTGCTTTTTGCAGATGATGTTGTCCTGTTTGCTTCATCAGGCCGTGATCTTCAGCTCTCTCTGGATCGGTTCGCAGCCGAGTGTGAAGCGGCTGGGATGAGAATCAGCACCTCCAAATCCGAGACCATGGTCCTCAACCGGAAAAGGGTGGAGTGCCCTCTCAGGGTTGGTAGCGAGATCCTGCCCCAAGTGGAGGAGTTCAAGTATCTCGGGGTCTTGTTCACGAGTGAGGGAAGAATGGAGCGTGAGATCGACAGGCGGATCGGTGCGGCATCCGCAGTAATGCGGGCGTTGCATCGGTCTGTCGTGGTGAAAAAGGAGCTGAGCCGCAAGGCGAAGCTCTCAATTTACCAGTCGATCTATGTTCCTACCCTCACCTATGGTCATGAGCTATGGGTAGTGACCGAAAGAACGAGATCGCGAATACAAGTGGCTGAAATGAGTTTCCTCCGCAGGGTGTCTGGGCTTTCCCTTAAAGATAGGGTGAGAAGCTCAGTCATCCGGGAGGGGCTCAGAGTAGAGCCGCTGCTCCTCCGCATCGAGAGGAGTCAGATGAGGTGGCTCGGGCATCTGATCAGGATGCCTCCTGGACGCCTCCCTGGTGAGGTGTTCCAGGCACGTCCAACCGGGAGGAGGCCCCGGGGAAGACCCAGGACACGCTGGAGGGACTATGTCTCTCGACTGGCCTGGGAACGCCTTGGGATTCTCCCGGAAGAGCTAGAAGAAGTGGCCGGGGAGAGGGAAGTCTGGGCATCTCTGCTCAAGCTGCTGCCCCCGCGACCCGACCTCGGATAAGCGGGAGACAATGGATGGATGGATGGATGGATAACTTTGTCAGTCAGAAGTACCAGGGCTTAAAAGCTGTGCATACTACACCATTTGACAGCAAGTGCTTGCCAAGGTTTAATTATTCTATGTGTCCCAATACTGTATGGATCCTTCTGTTTGATTATTAATGAAGTTTTAGGCTATTGTTTAAAACTTTTAGACATACTTTGTTAATGCTGTATTTTTTCTCTGCCTTTCTGTTTGAACAATAGAAACTTTCTTTATTCTTCTTGCTTTGTTCTTCTTCTTGTTGTTAGAAAAAATGGTATTTTTTATATGTCTAACAAAGAAAGATTTAAATTATGTTTCTAACTGCAGTATGCTTTTAAGTTTATCACATGTATGCAGCCATAATGCACTCAACACTATTCCTTGAGCTATTTAACTAAAAGCCAATAATCCTTTCAAGATCATTGTGCTTTTTAAATAACTTAATCTTGTTTCTTATTCAATATAATGCACATCATGCCTTATACAATGCTCTTTCTAAAATCTGCTTCTGACCCTATTCTGTGCCCTAAGTAAATGCTGAAATGTAGCTGTAAAAACTACTTATGAAACTGAATTACATACAAACTTATTGAGATCCCAAGTCTAACCTGGGAACAGACAATGCACATTATAAACAGTTTTATACCAAATCAAAAGAAGACACTCTGCTATACTTCTATTTCAACAAATTTAACATATAATAAAGAGTACATTTTAATATGTGAAAATAAAAATTAAGTTTTCAGATAAACAATTTAATCGAACCTTTAAATGATTCCATAAAAAGAAATGCTCAGTGTTTAAGTAAACCAAAGCCAAACTCACCTTTAATAAAAACAGATTAGTTCATGAAGAAATAAAGATAAGTAGCGACTGTAGGCAAAAACCTGCTGTAAAAATCTGGCGGCAATTTCCGCATGTACAGGATATGAAAGATCATACAGATATAGGTTACAGATAGACACCTTATAAATGAAAAGCATTTTAAGGAGAGAAAAAATATAAAATACTGTATACTGCATTCAACACATGCCTATTTTAATACTTAAAGTTTTCAACATCTTTTCTTATTACTGAATGCGAGTTCCCTTTAAAATCCTGATATTTGGCTGATGTATGCTTTCATCTTAAAAAATCCAAGCAAGGACTAGACACACTCCACACCACGTACTGCAATTTGAACAAAATACAGTAGTATGTCAAGAGGATGCAAATGTTCCATTTTTAAGAATATTCTTTCATCAGCAAAGGTGTTATTGTTCTTCTCTATTGTTTTTGAAAAAATACTTTGCTTCATATTAATAACATCACTAGTTAGATAACACTTTGGAACTTTGTCAATAAAGGCATTAACATACTAACTGATAAGAGGCAAAATATGAGCTAAAGGCATGTGAAATACATGCTTGACAGGTCTGTGTCAATACAGTGTACTTTTGTTTTTCCATAGGATTATATAACTTTACAATAGAACAAATACTGCACATATAAACATATATGTGCATGTATTAGGTTGTTTAAAAACATACCCTCTTATTAGGAGAATAACTTTTGGACCTAACTATATTTCAATTAAAATGTAACATTACAGATATAACTGCCATTTTCAAAAGAGAAAAACTGTAAAGACACCTGACAAACATGTCTCCAAATAACATGAAGCCCTTGATCCTTCAGAAATTGGCAATATGCAAAAATCACACATTAAAGAATTGCCTCTGGATTGTTTTAATTTGGAAATGAAACCAATTTTGGTTTAACATTTAATTGGGTTTTGCTCTGCTCATATTAACAAAGCTCATCCTCTCTGCCAGAACTAACTTTTTTTTATTTCAGCAATACAGAATTTTCAAAATGTTAATTAAAAAAATAAAAAAACAGTATTTGACTTTAATTAAACAAAAGCCAAATCCAAAGATGAACGTTAGCGTCACATAACTCAAATGGAATGATCATTTAGAATTAAAGGACAACATGGTACAAGTAATTACAAAAATAATTCATTCTTCAGTTATGTTTTCTCTAGTCTCAAAATACAAGAATTCCTCTAAAATGCTTGACTTTGAAACCACATGTTAAGAAACACATCTTTCAAGTTGCTGGGAGAGTATTTTCTCATACAAAGAGAATAATTTATTAGTATTATACATTTGCCAGTTTGTAAACATTTTGTGAAGTCTCTCGATGTCTTGAAACTTCATCATATCCACTGGCCACAGAGTTCTTGGACAAATCGTCCATTTGTGCAGTTGTCCTGATCAAACCTTTCTCAAGAGTTCCGTTTTTAACTGTTTGTATTGTAGGAATTAATTTCTCATTTCTATCATCCATAATTTCTGAAACTGAATAAGGTAAATCCTGAAAGAAAAAAAAACAGTATTACTGAACAGTTTTGTGTATAAACAAAGAACATTTAAACAATGGAAAATCTGAGTAACTATCTGTGTAAATATTTTGCCATAATACTTCATCCATCCATCCATTATCCAACCCGCTATATCCTAACTACAGGGTCACGGGGGTCTGCCAGAGCCAATCCCAGCCAACACAGGGCACAAGGCTGGAAACAAACCCCGGGCAAGGCACCAGCACAACCACACCACAGGGCACGGGCACGCGCGCGCACACGCACACACACACACACGCACGCACACACACACGCACACACACCAAGCACACACAAGGGACAATTTAGAATCACCAATGCACCTAACCTGCATGTCTCCCTAGTGTGGGAGGAAACTGGAGTACCTTCCCACTCCAAATACGTATTTCAAGGTTATGAGGCAAATGCATTTTCAAGCTTTCCACTGTCTTATTTTGAAATTAATGGCAACACTAAAAATGAGCAAATACTCTATAGAAGCAAAGTATTTTTTTTCCAAACTACCAAAAAAGTAAACTGTCTTTATTTTATTATTTATATATGTAGAAACTTGCAGGCATACAAATCGTAACATATGTTAAATTAAGGCTGAATATAACTGAATTATTCTTTAATATTGTGATATGTCAAATTCCAGCTTGGATCTTGAAAGAGTATTGTGCAATGTGAGGTGAATGTCTACTCTGGGAAGTTTCCAAATGGATTACAACTTAGCTGGTTGCATTAGACAGTTTGTAAGAAAGTAGGCAACAAGGCTGACTTTCTGGAAGATAATGAGGAAGCTAGCTATTTAAATTAAAAGACTATTTTCTTGTTTTATGTAAACATCACATATAAGAGCTGCTAGAGAAGGCATACTTTTTAACTATTGGTGGTAAACTGCTTTATGCTTTAATTTTTTCTGTACCTTATATAATAAACTAAATCATAGACATGTGAAGGCAATAGTGCTAATGAACTTATCTTTATTGTATTGCACAGTGCTATTCTGCCCACTTCACTTTTTTCACATTTTCTTATGTTGCAGCCTTATACTAGAATTATTTAACTCTTTCGGGGCTAATTACATTTTTTTTACCAGTTTTGGCCCAAAGCTTAATATTTTTTCAAAAACATCAGTTTTCTGAAAAGTACACAAAGTAACAGTTTCACACATAAACCAACACAAAATATTTTTTTATGACAAATGTCCCTGTGTTTTATGTTCCATGAGCCTCTAAACTATGTGAATTCACATAAATCTTATACAGCATAGCCCTGCAAGGTATGGTAACTTTAGAAGCAGCTAATGGTGTGCACTGCCACATTACACTGCTTGCAGCATGTGTTACACTGGTGCAGCTGTTTCAGGCACCTGTTCTTGTATACTGTGACTGCTGTGGCAGCTGGCAGCCAGGAGAAGGCCGCCAGTGGCCATCTTCGATCAGCTGTCTTTAGGCAGCTGCTGGCAGCCATCTTTCTGTAGCCAGCAGTAGCCAAGCAGCCAGTAGTGACAGAATGCAGCAACAGACCTCTGGAACAGCAGCACCAGTGTAACACATAATGCAAGCAGCATACTGCTAGCAAACAGAGCAAAACTATAACTTAACAGGGGGTTTTGTCAACGTGTAAAGCTGATTACCACCATCTACCTCTGGATGTTGACTACTTTCGACATCCGCCTCAACCCTGTTGACATCTCCCCGAAAGAGTTAATCTTTTCTCATATTAAGTAACACTCAGTATATCAGAAAACAGGATTTTAGAAATTTTAGCAAATTTAATAAAAACAAAAAACTGAAATATCATACCGACCCATGTATTCAGACAGGTATTACACTAGAAATTTGATTCAGGTGTATCCCATTCTATTGATTATTTTTAAGATGTTTTTACACCTTGTTTATAGTTCACTTGTGGTAAATTCAATTGATTAGGCAAGACACACCTGCCTATTTAAGGTCCCACAACTGACAATATGTATCAGAGCATAAACCAAGCCATGGGGTAGAAGGAATTGCCTGAAGAGCTTAGAGACACAACTGTGTCAAAGCACCAATCTGAAGAAGGCTACAAACATTCCTACAGCATTGAAGGTTCACAAGAGCACAGTTGCCTTCATACTATAATTCTTAAATGGAAGAAGTAAGGAACAACCATGACTCTTACTAGAGCCGGCCAACAAAACTGTGCAATCGTGGGAGAAGGGTCTCTGTAATAGAGGTGACTAAGAATCTGATGGTCACTCTGGCTGACCTCCAGGGAACCTGGAAGGACAAATATCACTGCAACACTCCACCAATATTGGTTTCATGGCAGAGAGGCCAAACAGAAGTCTCTCACCAGTAAAAGACACACAAGAGCCTCTTTGGAGTTTGTAAAAAGGAACCGAAAGGATTATCATCCTGTGAGTAATAAGATTCCTTAGTCTGATGAAACAAAGATTAAACTGTTTGGCATTAATTCTATGGCAGGGACTGGATACAGAAAAGGGTTAATCACATTCAGCAATGCTGGTAATTATTTAACACAATTAACAAAGCAATGTAGGCCAAGTGAGGGATCTCTGTTTCATTTTCTGGTCAAGACAACAGAAGTACTATTCTATTATCCTTTTATAATGTAAGAATAATAGAAGATTGTTATATGCAAGTCTCTCATTCTATATGTAATGTGAAGCTTGTAACCTATAGTTATTCCCTGTTGTGGTGTGAAATTTCGCATATAAGTTGATAAATATTTTGTATATCTTTATTTGTAACTTATAACACTAATGTCTGTCATTGATAAGAACAGTAATGGTTTGATAGTTAAGAACCATTCCTTTGTAATTTTACAACAGGGTGGGGGGAAGTGCCTAAAATAAGTCTGGCAAGTGGTTCTCTGCAGGACTTTCTCAGTCAACCCCCACAGGAAAGCCAGACTGCCTAGCTGGCAAGCTTCACCTTAACACATGGTTTTGGGGGCAGGTGTGAAGGTATTCTCTGCCCCATTGGTCTGAAGTATGGGTGTTTGGAATTGGCTTGTATCAGAAGCCTTTAAGTACCATGACTCACTATGGCTGCAGAGTATGGACATAGAATCTATCAATTTGCTTGCTTTACCCATCACCAGCTCTCTCTCTCTTACAAACATCTAATGAAAGAGCATGTCACACACCATGAACTGAAAAGGGCAACACAATGATGAGCACAGCTCAGCAGCCATATTGAGACAGGCATGAGACCTGTTCTGAAGAAAGCTGACCAAAAATGAGGACTTAAGTCTGTCTGCTGCCTGAAACTACACATCAGCATTTATCAGGTTGTATGATTGCCAATATTCAAATGTACTTTGCTCATTGTTATTATTTATGAATATTATCAATAATACATTATTTAAAGTGTAATTTAACTCCTGCTTGTCTTTTGCTACACCTAATTGCTTAACGTTATAAATGTAGAAGAGAAGGTGGGGAGAAGTTATAGTTATAAGTTATAGAAGTTATAGTACAGTACCTTATAAACAGTGGTAAGTCTGTGAGATTTGAGGCATTCTGACAAAGGCTACATATTAATACGAAAGAGGAAAGTATAGTAATATATTACTCTACCAAGACAAAACATTCCCTGAAGTAGGTCCATTTGTAATATTCTGGTATTTCCTTTTTTTAGTTTTTGCTAACCTAAACTTTAAATTTAAACTTCAGGCAGTTTACTGCTTATCTTCTTACCATTTTAGGTCTTTCTTTAATTGTATTTCCACTAATTAAATTAGAAGAAAAACTGGAAAAACCGAGGTGTTCTAAAAGTTTTCACCGGTAGTGTACGTACGTGTGCGTGTGTATATATATTGTGGAACATGGCCGGCCTTTTATCCCGGCCAATACCCCCAGGCCGCCAGGTGGAGCCCTGCCTGCAACATAGAGGTGCCCCGAGTTCCAGCAGGGCATCATGGACAGTGGAGTTTTTCATCACAGCCCTGCTGGATACCATGGGTACCTCCAGAGGATGCTGTAGGAAGGCCCAGAGACTATTATGTGCCCTATAATAGTCAAGAAGAAGAGTTTTTATCTGACCTGGAAGTGTTCCAGGTCACGTGGACAGACAGGGTGAAACACTTCCGGGTCAAGGACTATAAAAGGACTATGGGAAATCCCAGACGGCAAGCTGAGCTGGGTGGTAGGGTGGCTAAGTGTCTGGGAGTGTGAAGGATTGTTTATTGATTGGATTATTGTGTTTATGAGTATTGTGGAGAGGAGGGTGCTTTGTGCACGTTATAGTTCAAATAAAACAAATTATTGCACTTTTACCTGGTGTCTGGAGTCAAGTCGGAGGGTTCAAGAGGACGATAGCGCCCTCTATCTGTCACAATATACACATCTCTTTTGTTTTAGGAGCTTGCCTCATTCTTTGCCTTGGTTGCACCTGGAGGTACTGCATTTTCTTTATGAGGTTCAAACACAGTGTGTTGGTCCTCTTGTTGCTAGTAAAATCATGTCTTCAGAGTAACTGGTAATCAGTTAGTTGCTGTTTTCAGTAAGACGGACATGTGACCTTTCTCTCTCTGACTGTGCACTTGCTATTCCTCAGCAAGTTTTGGATGAATGTCAGCACTGTTCAACTCCAATACAAACAAGTCTTCTACCCTTCCAATCAAGCCCAGTTGCCCTTTGGAGTAAAGGGGTTGCTTCAAACTCTGCTTCAGCAACACCTTATAAGCAATGAGTTATGGACAGCCAAAGTTACGGCCAAGTTGAGAACTGCAAAGCTTGATTGGAAGAAAGGTTCTGGGGCTTACAAGGGTTTGTAAAGAACACAATATACAGTGCATCCGGAAAGTATTCACAGCACATCACTTTTTCCACATTTTGTTATGTTACAGCCTTATTCCAAAATGGATTAAATTCATTTTTTTCCTCAGAATTCTACACACAATACCCCATAATGACAACGTGAAAAAAGTTTACTTGAGGTTTTTGCAAATTTATTAAAAATAAAAAAAACTGAGAAATCACATGTACATAAGTATTCACAGCCTTTGCTCAATACTTTGTCGATGCACCTTTGGCAGCAATTACAGCCTCAAGTCTTTTTGAATATGATGCCACAAGCTTGGCACACCTATCCTTGGCCAGTTTCGCCCATTCCTCTTTGCAGCACCTCTCAAGCTCCATCAGGTTGGATGGGAAGCGTCGGTGCACAGCCATTTTAAGATCTCTCCAGAGATGTTCAATCGGATTCAAGTCTGGGCTCTGGCTGGGCCACTCAAGGACATTCACAGAGTTGTCCTGAAGCCACTCTTTTGATATCTTGGCTGTGTGCTTAGGGTCGTTGTCCTGCTGAAAGATGAACCGTCGCCCCAGTCTGAGGTCAAGAGTTCTCTGGAGCAGGTTTTCATCCAGGATGTCTCTGTACATTGCTGCAGTCATCGTTCCCTTTATCCTGACTAGTCTCCCAGTCCCTGCCGCTGAAAAACATCCCCACAGCATGATGCTGCCACCACCATGCTTCACTGTAGGGATGGTTTTGGCTTGGTGATGAGCGATGCCTGGTTTCCTCCAAACGTGACGCCTGGCATTCACACCAAAGAGTTCAATCTTTGTCTCATCAGACCAGAGAATTTTCTTTCTCATGATCTGAGAGTCCTTTAGGTGCCTTTTGGCAAACTCCAGGCGGGCTGCCATGTGCTTTACTAAGGAGTGGCTTCCGTCTGGCCACTCTACCATACAGGCCTGATTGGTAGATTGCTGCAGAGATGGTTGTCCTTCTGGAAGGTTCTCCTCTCTCCACAGAGGACCTCTGGAGCTTTGACAGAGTGACCAACCACCAGAGTTCTTGGTCACCTCCCTGACTAAGGCCCTTCTCCCCTGATCGCTCAGATTAGATGGTCGGCCAGCTCTAGGAAGAGTCCTGGTGGTTTCGAACTTCTTCCACTTACGGAAGATGGAAGCCACTGTGGTCATTGGGACCTTCAAAGAAATTTTTCTGTAACCTTCCCCAGATTTGTGCCTCGAGACAATCCTGTCTCAGAGGTCTACAGACAATTCCTTTGACTTCATGCTTGGTTTGTGCTCTGACATGAACTGTCAACTGTGGGACCTTATATAGACAGGTGTGTGCCTTTCCAAATCATGTCCAATCAACTGAATTTACCACAGGTGGACTCCAATTAAGCTGCAGAAACATCTCAAGGATGATCAGGGGAAACAGGATGCACCTGAGCTCAATTTTGAGCTTCATGGCAAAGGCTGTGAATACTTATGTACATGTGTTTTCTCTGTTTTTTTTATTTTTAATACATTTGCAAAAACCTCAAGTAAACTTTTTTCACGTTGTCATTGTGGGGTGTTGTGTGTAGAATTCTGAGGAAGAAAATGAATTTAATCCATTTTGGAATAAGGCTGTAACATAAGAAAATGTGGAAAAAGTGATGCGCTGTGAATACTTTCCGGATGCACTGTAGGTCGGTTTCGCGGGTGCATATAAGACCATCCTTTTGGCTGACCCTGGTAATAGCACAGTTTGGCACCAGCTTTTTGAGCCAGGTCTTGTGTACTAGGTGAAGCAAAAATTGATAATGTCAGTTTGCCCTACACGGGAAACTAGTCAGAGTTGAGAGGAAGAGGGAAAGGGAAAAGAGCAGAGATATCCTCAATGAAAACCTGCTCCACCAGGGCACTCTTAATTGCAGACTGTGCCAAATGTTCGCCTTCCAACAGGATAATGAACCTAAGCACAAAACAAAGGCAATGCAAGAGAGGCTTAGGGTTAACTCTGCGAATGTTCTTGAGTGGCTCACCCAGAGTCCAGACTTAAATCTATTTCAGTATCTATGGAAAGACCTAAAAACAGCTGTCCACTGACAATCTCCATCCAAATGGACAGAGCTTGAGAGGATCTCCTGAGATAAATGACAGAAAATCCATAAATCCAGATGAGAGACGCTTGTTGTGTCGTGTACAAGAAGACTGTAATTTCTGCCAAAGGTGCTTAAACTAAGTACAAAGGAAAGGGCTTGATCTTATGTGAATGAGATGTTTTGCTTTGTATTTTTAATACATCTGCATAAATAATTAAAATCATTCTGCTGTTGCTTGATGTGGAAAAAATTATTTTAAATGATTTTAGCAAAAGGATGCAACTAAACAAAATGTGAAAAATTTGATAAGGGTCTGTATGTAAGAATGTGCATAGGTAACTACTGTTACTAACTGGTAAAGTAGTTTTGCTTGTAGATGACAGAGATATTCAATTAATATACTGTATATATTGCAAAAGCTGCAAAACAAGTAATGCAAGCAAACATTTCAATGTTTTTCTTCTTTCTGTTGAAAACACAGGTTCATTATTGTATTCAAGTTTACATTATTCTCATAACTACAATTCTTACAAAAAGTGACTCAGTTTTTAATAACTAAATTAATTCATGTATTTGTTCAAATTTAAAAAAATATCAAGACAAACCTTGCAGTTTTTGATCTGTAAACAGATAGATTCAGCTTTACAAAGTACCTCTTCAACTTCTAGCTTCATTGAAAGTTCATTGATGTGCTACATGTTAAGACACAGAGAGTTTAATCAAATCAGTATCCATAGTGACTTGTTGTCCTATTATAAGATCATCACAAAATATAACACAATCTTATTAGTGAGGTCTCAAACATCCATTAGATGGGAATTATACTTAATGTTAGTATTTTCGGACATGATACCCCTATTCCTCTACCTTAGCCTAATTTTCCTACTATAATATTATCATATCTATAATATTACCACATTAAAAAAAATCAAAATATTCCAATTCCATGATCCTCCATTACTCCTTTACTTATAGTATGTCCAGGTCACTTTTAATAAAATGAATGTTGCTCCCAGATTTAATTTTAATTCAAGGATTACTTTTCTTCATTGGCCTTGCAGTGTATTGCAGTTAGTTTCATGATTTTGAAATGCTAAACATACCTCTTTTAATATTATATACATTATTGACATCATAGGGCTATGTTGTTTTATCTCCTTCTGAACTGGAATATTATCATTAGACTTTTTTGTCAATTCTGTTTGTTCCTGGCTTTTCCTGTCACCCTTCACCTTATGGCTTCCCATTCAACACCCTATTCTGAATGTCATTAATGAGATTTTCTTCTCAAACATTATCATCCAGTTCTGCAGACTACACATGATAGATTATATTATGTGATTCAAATTTGGAATCTTATCGAAAAATGACTTGGCTGTGCATTAAAAAGGGATCTCTTACTCTTATTTTTAAATGTTACAGAATGCTGTCAGATAGAAGAGGAAGCAAATTTGCTTCTTGATCATGTGCTCACTAGATGCTCGTATGCACAGGTTCCTCTGTTCTCAACATTGTTAGAATTACAATCATTTTTAAAAGACCACCGAGTCCTTTTCAAATCTATTTTGCATTTTTCTCAAATTCTTCCCCATTCTCTAAAGGTTTGTGTACTTCTCCTAAAGATATCTTCTATAACTTCTCATTTAACAGCTTAAGTCAGAAACACTGACACTTGACCGTTAACTTCACAACATTATCCCTTGTTGGATTTATTTGTCATTTGTATGTGCCAAAAATCCCTGTCAATTTATCTTGCTTTTGTACTGACGTTTAATTCAGCAGACTACAGAATAAAATATTATAAAATTTACTTGATGTTTTATGCCACCTATAACCGCTCTGCCTACTTGAAACCTCTCAGTTATAGAATGAGTTATGGACAGCTCTACTGGCAATTCCTATAATATATTTATGGACACAGAGATTAATTAAAATAATTTTACTGTACTGGACTTGCATCTTAAAATACAAAAAATGTTATGAAACCAAAAATCATATCTGAATAAACAACATATTTTTCTTACTGTAAGATAATTCAGTAAGATTGTATGCATGAGCGATGACAATTCTTTAATAAACAGAACCTCTTTTAGATTTACTTTCAGGGCTATGCTGGCAAAAAATGAGTCAAAAAAATGAACTGAACAACAGCAAGACCAAAACAGAAGTACTCTCCCCCTCTTTATTCAGGGGTTAATGTATATGAGCAGGTGTGTCTTCTTTGAGTATGTACATTAAGCCTAAGAATTTCAGCCAACTTTACAACTAGCTATTTAATTAGATGACGCAGGCTATGGAAACTTTTAATTCAGCAAACTTAATATTCAATAAAGCCAGATGCTATTCTCTGATTCAAAGCTCAATTAAAATGTACAACATAACAGTGTGACAGTTGCAACATACTGTACATTTTCTTTTCAGAAGGTTAAAAAAAAATAAGAGTTGCTTCCCTGTAACAAACAAATGTGTACTATGCATCCCACAAATATCCTTTCATGCTTTCTTAGCTATCCATTTTGTTTTACAGACTTGTCAGCAATCTTAGTCTGATCACTTGGCTTTGACACAGGTTCCAAACTGCTGAACACAACTGGTACATAACAACACATCTGCAGCTGCATGTGGATGCCTGCAGAAAACTATCTTACTGCATACAATAATAAGTTTTTCATACTGCTATTCTCCTGCTGTTAAAAGTCAAATTCACTCATTACCATATAAACTAAGTAGTTTAACAGCGATACTATGGTTATCATTAGTGTCTAATGACATTGTATTGAAATAAACAGAAAAATTAACATTAAAACATTTTCATTAACATTAAAACATTTTCAAAGTAACTTGTAGAGAGCACTTAGGATAGTGCTGATTCAGATTTTCAGATACATATACTCTCAGTAGCCACTTTATCTAGTACTGAGCAGAATCTACTTTTGTTTCCTGAGTATCCTGATTTGTTTGAGTTATGGATCCAACAGGGTGCTACAAATATCCCCAAGAGATTTTCATTAATGATTACTCCATAATATCGCATGGTTCCTAAAAATTATTCAGCTGTGCATTTACAGGTGCTATGTTTGAATGAGATCTGGTGACTGTAACAGTTACTGGAGTAAACCGAAGTCACTGACATGTTCACAGAACCAGCTTGAGAAGATGCATGCTTAGGGATAGTGGGGTAGACTGTGGCCATAAAGGGATACAATTGGTCATCACCAATGATTAGACATGTTAAGACATTCAAAGGGACACTCAATTGGTATTAAAAAGTCTAATTTGTACTAAAGAAACTTTCTCTGCGCCATTACTGAACTGGGAAATTATGTGAGAATCACATGGGAATGATACTTGAAGGTCTCAGTCACTGCACTGCAGATTATATTAACTTTCAAGTCATCAATGCAGTACACGTGAAAGACAATACCTTGCTTTCCAAACAACAGGCACTGGTTTTTTAAGAAGCTAAAAGGTCTCCTGAATTAGAAAAAGAAAACAATCAAATCCAGTGACAAAGAGGCTCTGAAGGATACACAGCAGGTGCTAAAGAAAATGGTGAGTGAAGGAAAGCTTATAAAGCTAAAATAGAAAACAGGGAGTAGATGTAGAGGCGGTGCACTCCTACAAGGATTTGGGGGTGTCTACATCAATGACAGGTTGGACTTGTCTCGGAAAACAGAGGATCTATATAAGGAAGAACAGAGCAGGCTCTATTTCCTTATCAGACCGTGTTCCTTTAATATGGGAAGTGATATCCCTTCACATCCTCCACAACTTTGAGGGCCAATTTGATTTCTTTGCTGTGGTGTGCTGAGCCAGTAACATCACTTTAAGAGAGACCCAGCAAATCAAAAAACTAATTTAAAGGACAGGCTCATTTATGGGACTCATTCTAGGCCACCTGGAGGTAGTAAAAAAAGGAGAGTGCCATTATGAACAATGCTGCACATCTTCACACTGATATACTTGATACCGAGTAGTTTTAGCCAAAATACTATACAGCAGAAGTGTTTCAAGAAACGGAAAGAGACTCCTTTTTAACCAACAGCAATACACCTGCATAACACCTAACTGTGACTTCCAAGCCAACAATTTTCTTTAGTCATTCTGGTGTGTGTTCAGAGCATAGTGTATCATTATATACCAGTAACGGTACACTGCACGATAACGTGCAGTGAATACACTTGACTTGATCATTCATAGTTTTCATCCTCTTTCTCTGTACGTTTTGTATTCATTTGCTCAGTGGTTGATGCGCTTGATGCTTCCTGAGCAGCTCTTCTTTTCTCCACCCTAGCGGCCTGCTTCTTTTCTTCTTTCGTCAGCATCTTTTCATATTAAAACTGATTAACACTAGAATTACCAGAGCCTACGAAAAAACTCGTATATCCGGCCCACCTTAAATCGCTTCTTAAATCCGTTCACACCTCTCCGCCAGCATCCTTTGTCCTCTAAATGTGCTGATAAAAGACAAGCTGCCAGCAGCCGGCTATTCCATCCCCCCACCGACTTAGAACGTGAGCGAAGTTTTCCCAGCTCACGCCTTGATTGATTATGTGGGAGTGAAGTGGAGTTTTACAGTGGAAATAAGAGATCATTATTCTAAAGTAATCTGTGTAAACACATTGTTAAAACAGAAACTTTGTCATATTTTAGTAATAAATGTTACAAAATGTAGTAGGCATAAACTATAGAATGTGTAAAGCCCGAGTTCCAAAGATCAAATAAACACTTTCACAAAAGCTTCAAGGACAATACAACAGCCTCCGTGGCGTAGCGCGTTAAGATTTGCCTCTTAGAGCACAACAGCTCTGCTGCCTTTCAGACCTGAGTTCGATTCCCCGCTAGGGATAAAATGTTGCTTTTTTTTTTTTCTTTTTAACCTCAAACGGACGTAAAATTTATAAATTGGTATGCACTGTCAGTTAATGAGATCGTTATATTTTCATGTGGGATGCTCCTTTTAAAATATTTTTTTAACAATTGAGACTGCAATTAACAGGAACAACTGTCCTTATAACTGTTATTTTTAAGATCCATAACACACAGACAGACGAGCACTGCGTAATAGGGAGACAGAGAGGCAGAGATATATAAATAAACAGGGAAGGCACATGTACTGAAAGAAGAAAAAAGATCAACGTGCGTTGTTCCTGTACACTGAATGAGATCACCCGCTCTAACATCACCCCTCCCCCCCATCTGACTCTCTAAGTAAGATGGGGGGGAGGGGGGATTGGGGAGGGGTGATGTTAGAGCGGGTGAGCTCATTCAGTGCTACAGGAACAACGCACATTTTATTTATTTTTTCACTTAAGCTGGCACTTAAGCCTTTAATCTGGCTCAAGAATGATTTAAGATATGAAGAGTATGGGAAAGTGACGGTGAAGGTGGTAGAGATGAGAACAACGCCCGTACACATGCGCCGCACTGCCGTCCTTCTGCACACTGCTGAGAGTTGATTCTACAATAAAATAAAATAAAAAGAAAAAGAGGAATAACCTTGGATGTCAGTCATCACCCCGAAAGTGAACAGTAGACGAGGCAGACAAACGGACAGCCACATTAACGTTTTTTAATAAATAAATGGATGAAGACCTTCTGTGAATATGCAAATTACACCCTGGACAGAGAAAGAAAGAAAGAAAGAAAGAAAGAAAGAAAGAAAGAAAGAAAGAAAGAAAGAAAGAAAGAAAGAAAGAAAGAAAGAAAGAAAAGGGAAGGTAGGTAAGTCAGTTTGTTCGTTAGTTCATTAGATCATCTGTTCATTCTTCTCTGCTCTGTTCTACCACCAATGCCCTGTATTGTTGACACAAGGAAAAACAGACTTAATCTCAGATTTACAGTGGCATACGTGTTATGCCAGATTCTAAACCTACCCTCAGCAGGTTGCAGAAGACACTGTGAATCATCAAACCAGCCTTTTGTTTTTTACCTAATCTTCAATTGCCGTTTCTGTAGCCTCATCTTCCTGTTCTTGGTCAAAAGAAAATGAACCTGGCAAAGACTTCTGTTGCTTCTATGAACAGACCCACCCTTCCGCATACCTCTGTTACAAAAAGCTGTTATTTGAGTATTTGTTTTTTTTTCTTGGCTCGATAGCTTGAATAAATTCTCATTTGGCCTTTAATTAAATGGGGATTTTTGCTCACAGACATACTACTCACCAGATGCTATATAGTTATCTTGTAAGCTCTATATATAGTAGGGCATAAAAATCCCAGAGCGTAGCTGTTTCTGACATGCTGAAATTACCACATCTGGCTTGCACAATCATGTCACAGTAAAAGCTGATTAGATTCCATATTATGTACTTCCTAATATTTGGTTGAACAACAAAAAATCCTTCACTGCAGCTGTAATGTTTAATCACTTTCTATAAGTCCTTCTTAATATGTTCAGGTTTTTCATTTATCAGACACTTCTAATACCTATTTTACACAAATCAGGACAAAATCAAACCATCTAGGTGGAAGCTCTATGAACATGTGAGCTTATATAAGAAACTCAAATAAGGATAAAGACTGGACAATACATTTCAGGTTACGTATCATTACAATAATGCTGTTATAAACTAGAAATTGTATCTTCCTTTCTCTAATATTCTCTTTGGTCTCCTTTTAACGTTTCTCTTGTGACCTTGTGGGTCCTAGACTTTAAGTGGCTGTAATAGCACTACATTAATTTGTTTTCTCATTCAAGTTGTTCACATCATTTTAGCAAGGGAATGGGCAGAGATGGCTCCTTTCTCTCTGTTTACAGTAGTGTGTTTATTTATAATTATACTTTCTTACACACAAAAAACAGTTCACCAATATATTGCAAACATATTTTAGATTTGATGATCTTTAGAAATAAAAATAGTTTGTTAGTTCAAAAATAGCCACCTGAGCATACTTTGGTAAATGAACAAAAAATGTTAGGGTTATTACAAGATTTCAGGTGAACAGACGTAATGTGATAGGACAATGTTTAGGTGTAAATGGTTCAAAAGCATGAAAGTAAACATTCCAAATATAACACACAGTAAATGTTATATAGCTAGATAGTCACCACTGCCCAAAGCTGAGAAAAAAAACAAGAACAAGCAGCAGAAGAAGATATAAAATATGTTATAACATATATTGATTGCAGTAGAGTGTTGTAGAGTAGAGTGTTAGCCATAGATTGATACAGGAGAAAGTAGGGTGAAATGACACCTTTTATTGGCTAACTAAATAATTACAAATGCAAGCTTTTGAGGCAGCTAAGGCCCCTTCATCAGGCAAGGTGTAACAAAGAAACTGAAAAATACTCTAGCTTATATTGGGACAGCAAAGTGATTTTTTTCTTTCATCTTAACAACCTTTTTGTTCAAATGTTAGCAAAATAAATACACCTGAGATGAATTAACCCTGAAAGAAGAGAACAATGAACTAATAAAATGTAGAGATGAGATAACCATCACTAGAGAAAGTCCTGCAAGGTTTTTTTGAAGTGTATTGTCTGTAAGATAGGCCACTGATATAGTCAGCTGGTCAATCAGTCTTGTTAGTCCACATATCTGGTCATAAAACTCTTGTCTCTATTCAGACCATTTTGTAGAGTGTTGAATTTAAGCATACTTTTGTATTCCCTTTCTCTCCGCTCCTGTCGGGTCTTGAAATTACCCATAATCACAGTGATCCTCACATTCTTTATGCTGTGGCCATTACTGTTAAAGTGTGCTGCCACCGGAAGATCAATACTGTTCTGATTAATATGAAATCTATGTGAGCTCATTCGCTGGCGCAGTGTCTAACTAGTTTCCCCTACATACAGTCCAGTGTTGGGGCACCTTATGCACATGATTAGGTAGACCACATTAGCAGATTTGCATGTGAATGGACCCTTTATTTTATGCTCCTGTTGGCAATGTGGTATAACTACCTGATCTGTTGTGTAGATATGTGCACAGGTGCCACACCTGTTCTGTAGGCAGGGAGATGTGCCACTTGCCGCCGAGCCACATATAGAGTTTTGGACAATCAGTTGTTTGAGGTTTGGTGGTTGTCTGTATGCAAGGAGGGGAGGTTCTGGGAATATATCCTTCAGTTTATTGTCTTTCTGTACCATGGGCAGAAGCTCTTTCATAATTTTGCGAAGTGTTTTCAGATGTGGATGATAAGTTACAACTAGTGGGACCCGGTTCTTGGTTTCTGCACCTTTGTATTCCAGAAGGTTTTCTCTGGGTATAACCGTAGCTCTCCTGATTTGTAGGTCTGTTGATTTGGGAGTGTATCCTGGTTTGATGAAGTCTGTCCTGAGTTTCTGCAGTTGTGTGTCCTGATCCACTGGGTCTGAGCAAATACGATTGTAACGTATTGCCTGGCTGTAGATGATGGAGTTCCGTATATGCTTTGGGTGGAAACTGCCATTTCTTAGATATGTCCGTCTGTCTGTTGGTTTGTGAAAAATAGAAGCCATAAGGGTACCGGTCCTTTATGCGAATGGTAGTGTCCAGAAAGCTGATTTCTGTTTGTAAATAATTTAAGTTTTATGTTAGGGTGGACTGAATTGTAATTCCTATGGAAGCAAAGAAGGTCTTTTTCGCTTGCGGTCCAGATTATAAGAATGTCATCTATGTAGCGAAGGTATAGTATTGGTTTTATTGCACATGTAGACAAGAAGTCCTGTTCTAATCTTGCCATGAATAAGTTTGCATAATGGGGTGCGAAACGACATCCCATTGCAGTTCCCATTAGTTGTAAGTAAATGTCCTGACCAAAAGAAAACACATTGTGAGTTAGTATGAATTTTGTCAATTGTATCACTGGCTCTGTTTGTAAGCCATGTTATTGCAGGTACATCTGACAGGCCACAAAAAGGTTGTTAAGATGAAAGAAAAAAATCACTTTGCTGTCCCAGTATAAGCTAGAGTATTTTTCAGTTTCTTTGTTACACCTTGCCTGATGAAGGGGCCTTAGCTGCCTTGAAAGCTTGCATTTGTAATCTATTTAGTTAGCCAATAAAAGGTGTCATTTCACCCTACTTTCTGCTATAATATATATTGGTCATCCCCAAGGCAATAGTCTGCTCTGAATATACAGCCACACACGTTCTGCTACATCTCTGGGTTCAGAGCTACCCAGAGGACTCTGAAATAAGAAAATAATGGGAAATATTTTACACCTAAGGATTCCTCACATTGTACTTCTGTTTTTTCTTGGCTTCATGGGACTAAATTAGAACAAATAAGCAAGCTTCATCATTTTGGATGCCTTAGTCTGTACTTCTGTTTCTTTACAGCTTTAAAATGTAGGTCAATAGGGACCTAAGTATGCACTATGCCCACACTAATCCATCTAAGTTCATCTGACCTAGAACCAGAAACTCAAGAGAATTTTCTCACCCTGCCTGGCTTGAGAGAGAGGATGAAATCAATGCCTAAAAAGTCTGCCTTTACTGAAGACTTAAAAATGTAATAAATTACTAATGTATTCAAATCTCGATGCCTATTTTCAGAATGCAACAATCTGATCTGATAATAATGAATGTCTATTTTTATAGTTGTTTAAATGTTCCTTCATTATCAGCATAAGAGATAATGCTGAAAAAGTCAAGGTCAAGAGTTCAGTTCTCATCCCTAACCCATTATTAATCATTAATTTTAGAAAAACTAAAGTAAGAAACCAATGAATGGATTTTGTACATGACAATTACAGGGTGTTTTTTAATCTATTTTATTCCCTTTGGAGCATAAATTGACCTTTGGAAGAATTAACTTTGTTGATGTATCAATGAAGATACTAAAGGAAAAGATAATAACTAAAAAAATCCAATGAATATATTCTACCTTGAGAATTTCATTAAATCCATAATGTTCATCCATTATTTTCTGCTTTTCTGAATCTAGTATGGCACAACATACTAGTAAATGAAAGTTTTTGCAAGGTAGCCCAGTCCACATAACCTTAAAAGAAAAGATGTATGTTAAAAAATAAAGCAAGAGAAAAAAAAATATTTTCATCATATGTATTAAAACCATTTTATGTTATTTGTATATTTTAGGATAACCAATCCTTCAAAAAAAAAAAAAAAACTTTTTCATTTACATTGCAATTAAAGTACCAATACATTGATGAGGCAAAAAAAAATCTATGAACACAATATACTAACAATTAGATAGTCAAGGAAAGCATTACCTCCCACAAGCGCATTATATTAGGAAAACTGAATTCTCTCTTGAAGAGTATTAGTAACCATCGGAAACAAAAATACAGGTATCCCGAGTCCTGTGATTCTGAAAGTTAAATATAAAGAAAACATACTGTACATTATTGAAGAACACTTTTTACGCTTCATTCATAGAATGATATTTACACTGTACAGGCCCAAAGCACTGGAATCACCCCAGATAAATCACAAAGCCTGCATGGGTTTCAGCTGTTGAAATAGGAAAATGAATGATACTGTACAAGAGTTGGGTTAAAGGCATCTAGCAAATAATTGCAATTTCTATTTCTGATGCTTTTCAAAATTCAAATCTATGCAAGCTGACAAACTGGGAAGTCAGCTATGTGAGTTTCCACCTGTAATGTATGGAGATCATTTTAATTACTTTGTTTATTCTTTGGCATGGAATGTAAGAAACTGAAAAATTACAAAGAAAAACTAAGTATACCAATGCCCCCACACTGTTAAAGTAAGTCAAGTTCTCTTTCACTGAGTTTTTGTTTTTAAAAGTAGAGGTACACACCAGCCAGAAAACAGCTCTGTGTTAATGCTTGTTCACTCATCAGGCACTATGGAAACGGCAGGGTGCTCCTGCATGTCTGACCAGATGAAGCCATGCAGTCACACCAAAGCATTTTTGCAGAAAGCAAAGAAAGATTTTACATCACTTGTCAGCATATTGTGTGGTTATTTACTGCTATACGGAGTGCAGCCTTTAAAACTGACTTGGCAAGAACAGCTTATGTGCAGCCACACTGAATTTCTTTATGACAAGTGTTTATGCTAATGGGCAAAACAGTAGATTACCTCTTCTGTAAAAAATTAAACAATTCAGTCCCACCTCTAGCATCTTTTGGTGCCTGGTCTTTCTCATTTTGCATTTGATCAGGAGAAAAGGCAGCTATAAAGTTTTAAATATTGCATACTTTGTGAGCCTGGTAGCCATCCATTGGCATAGGGAATACATTGACTATTAGCCACTCAATTTGATACAGCAATGCATTTTTTTAAATTTCAGAGTTTTAAGCAATGAAAGAATAACCCCAATAACACAAAATAAACTTGCAAATAATACACCCCATGATTCAAATACAACACTCTTAAGCAGTGTGGAAACAGTGCAACATGTTGTAAAGCCACCCTTTTGCTACACTGCACAAAGTTGGCAAAGCATTAAACGATTTCTCTACAATGCTTTTCCTTTCAGCACTAGGATTCTCCAGTTCTTTAAAATAGAGACACATTACCTTCTGTGTAGATGGTATGTGTCTTTCAGCATTTTCTTGCATAAAGAAGAACGCACATAAGTATGCTGTCTTAAGTGGATTTGTTAAATTATGTACCTTCACATAGAAAGAGTAGTGGCTTAAGAGCAAAGTATGTTCAGTATCCACATTCAAATCAGAACTCTCTTGTACTCAAAGCATTCCTGGTTCAATATCTTATTTTTTTCAAATTATTGTGGGAATCTCTAATGGAGCAAATAGTGAGGATTTTGTGTAGCTCATGACTACTGGAACTGTCCTCCCTTAACACTAGAATTACCAGAGCCAAGAAAAACCTCGTAGACCCGGCCCACCTTAAATCTCACCGCACCTCTCCGTCAGAGTTTTTTGTCGTGTAAATGTGCCGATAAAGACAAGCAGCAAGCAGCCTGCTATTTCATCCCCCCACCGCCGCAGACCGTGCAC
This sequence comes from Erpetoichthys calabaricus, assembly GCF_900747795.2. Taxonomy (NCBI): domain Eukaryota; kingdom Metazoa; phylum Chordata; class Cladistia; order Polypteriformes; family Polypteridae; genus Erpetoichthys; species Erpetoichthys calabaricus. Next base: position 325,052,381 of record NC_041394.2, read on the forward strand.
AAAGTTCTCCCAGTTCATGTCTTGATTATCTGGGAATGAAGTGCTGGAGGTTTAGAGTGGAAATAATAGATCGTTACTTGGAACAAATGCATTTCATGTGTGTTCCGTTTCCACAATAATCTGTGTGTAAACACATCATTAAAACAGAAACTTTTTCATATTTTAGTAGTAAATGACAAAATGTTGGCATAAACTATATAATGTATGAAGCCTGAAGTCCAAAGATCAAATAAACACTTTCACAAAAGGTTCAAGGATGATACAACCGCTTCCATGGCGTAGCAGTAAGATCTGCTGACTTGTAATCAAGAGTCCCCGGTTCGATCCCGACTGACTCCTATATTTGCCATTTTCAGTAGTGAGCTGCTCTTATTAATATTATACAGTACACACATACATTTAGTTTGCGACTGTAACAGACGGTGTACATTTATAGTACTTGTAAAAGTTACCTTTTTTTTTTCACTTTTATTCTCTCAGTCACGATCACGATACATACTACCACCACCCCGGGGATCTGATGCTGTTAGTTTTTATTTGAAACTGGGAATAACTATAGATGTGAGTGATATTTTGAGGCAATGGAACTGGACATTCTCTGATCTGGATGGATAAAAGCTGACACACAAACGCTGGTGGATCTGGATAAAAGCTGACACACAAACGCTGGTGGATCTGCCTTCTTTGTATCTCACCGTCACTTGATTTTTTTTATTCAGTTTTATTGAGTGTTCCTGCTCACGCTGAATTAGTATGCACCTTATGGTCTATGAAAAACAAAGATATAGGTATATATAATATTTGGAATTATTCATTTTATGACCTGTACAGTACATTTCGGAAAACATTGTGGCACGGACACAACATTATTCATATTATTCATATTCATCCACATAACATCTTGCGGTTGTAATCAATGACCATGTGTTTTTTATTTCCCGATCTTGCCAGCCTGTATGTTGCTGTATGGTGCTGTTTCTTTTGTAGGACATGCAGAGGAAAGAATAGTACAGAGAGGTCAGTTCAGCACTATATGCAATTATCAAATTCAAATCTTAACAGTTCACACACATGCAAGGACTGTCCTTTCTACATTTACGACATGTGTACCTGTTGCAATGTACACGCTTCTCTCTATGCTGTGGTTTCTATTACACACCTGAAAGAAAGTGACAATATATGTGGCATTCTGAAGAAATCATTTTATGACCTGAATAGTACCAATCAGAAAACATCATTGCACTAATGCAATATTATTTGAAAACGAACAGCATCAGATCGGGTATGAATTTATGCTGGCGCTGTTACTTAGAGTCAGGAGGGGCGAAGTTGTTTTGGGGGGTATAGTGTGATCGTGATTGAGAGAATAAAACTGAAAAAAGCTAACTTTTACAAGTACCATAAATTTAAACCCAATGTCCCATATATTTGTCTCTTTCTTTTTTTCTCCATGCTGCATTGACATCATGCACCAAAAGGCGTAACCATACTCACTGCTGAACATGACCTGGCTGCGATCAATGCACATGTACTGTGCAGGGCATATATACGGTGGCCACTAAGAAAAGAAGACTGTTCATGGCACACCTTGCAGAGGAACTTCGATGTCACATCTTACTGGAAAAGGCGATGGAAAAAGAAAAGGAGAATGCAACATCGACAAGGTTCTGTTCCAGACAGCTGCTTTCACCAGGAAAGTAAACGGAGTCAGCATCAGGTGCCCTTTCAATGTAATAGGAACCAAAGCATAGAGAGATGTGTGCGCATTGCAACAGGTACACATGTTCTAAATGTAGAAAGGATGGTCCTTGTGTGTGTGTGTGTGTGTGAACGGTTAACATTTGAATTTGATGATTGCATATAGCGCTGAACTGACCTCTCCATACTATTCTTTCCTCTGCATGCCCTGCAGTACAAAAAAACAGCACCATAGAGCAACATGGAGACTGGCAAGATCGGAGAAAAAAAAAACACATGGTCACTGATTACAACCGCAAGATGTTATGCGGATGAATATGAATAATATGAATAATGTTGCGCACGTGCCACAATGTTTTCCGAAATGTACTGTACAGGTCATAGAATGAATAATTCCAAATATTATATATACCTATGTCTCTGTTTTTCATAGACCATAAGGTGCATACTAATTCAGCGTGAGCAGGAACACTCAATAAAACTGAATAAAAAAAATCAAGTGACGGTGAGATACGAAGAAGGCAGATTCACCAGCGTTTGTGTGTCAGCTTTTATCCATCCAGATCAGAGAATGTCCAGTTCCATTGCCTCAAAACACCACTCACATCTGCAGTTATTCCCAGTTTCAAATAAAAACTAACAGTGTCAGATCCCTGGAGTGGTGGCAGTATGTATTGAGATCGTGACGGAGATAATAAAATTAAAAAAAAAACTGATAATCAAGCCATGAGCTGGGAAAACTTTGTGCACGGTCTGCGGCGGTGGGGGGATGGAATAGCAGGCTGCTTGTCTTTATCAGCACATTTACACGACAAAAGACGCTGATGGTGAGGTGCGATGGGATTTAAGTTGACCGTTTCTACGAGTTTTTTCGTAGGCTCTGGTAATTCTAGCGTTAACTGGGAAAGCTCTAGGCAGAAGTGTGTACAAAGTTTCCAAAAGAAAACGGCTGCACCTAATTTGCTTTGAAAAATAAGTCAGGTTTTGCAACTACCACAGACTAGAACTAAGATGGTAATTTCCAACTATTAAATGCAAAGCATTATCATGTTCTTTTTTTCTACTTTTTATGATTAAATTAATATTTAGGTGAGGGTGGACTTTTCTGGGTTCCAGGGCCATGAGGTTGATCCATTACTGAAAAACACTTTTCCATAGACTATCTGTACATGGCCAAAAATTATTAGTAATTCAGTCAGTAAGTGAATCATTGACATATAGCTTTATATATACAGTGCTGTGAAAAATTATTTGCCCCCTTCCTGATTTCTTATTTTTGGCATGTCTGTCACACTTAAATGTTTCAGATCATCAAACAAATTTAGATATTAGACAAAGATAACCCAAGTAAACACAAAATGCAGTTTTTAAGTGATGACTTTATTTATTAAGGAAAAAAAAACCTATCCAAACCTACATGGCCCTATGTGAAAAAGTAATTAACCCCCTTGTTAAATCATGAAGTAACTGCAGTTAATCACATTTTTTTTTGGAAAGCTGAGTTCAACTTCACTAGCCACACCCTGGCCTGATTACTGCCAGACCTGTTGAATCAAGAGATCACTTAAATAGAGCCTGTCAGGCAAAGTGAAGTAGGCCAAAAGATCCCAAAAAGGAAGACATCACGCCACAATGTAAAGAAATTCAGGAAAAGATGAGAAACAAAGTAATTGACATCTGTCAGTTTGGAAAAGGTTACAAAGCCATTTCTAAAGGAGAGACCCATTATCCACAAATGGAGAAAACACGGAACAGTGGTGAACCTTCCCAGGAGTGGCTGGCCTAAAAAAATTTCCCCAAGAGTGCAGCGACGACTCATCCAAGAGGTCACAAAAGAACCCAGAACAACATCTAAAGAACTGCAGGCCTCACTTGCCTCAGTTGATGTCAGTGTTCATGACTCAACCATAAAAAAAGAGACTGGGCAAAAATGGTATGCATGGCAGAGTTCCAAGGCGAAAACCACTGCTGACCAAAAAGAACATAAAGGCTTGTCTCACTTTTGCCAAAAAAACACCCCAAGACTTTTGGGAAAATGTTCTGTGGATTGACAAAACAAAAGCTGAACTTTTTGGAAGGTGTGTGTCCTGTTACATCTGGCATAAATGTAACATCATACCAACAGTCAAACATAGTGGTGGTAGTGTGATGGTTTGGGGCTGCTTTGCTGCTTCAGGACCTGGACGACTTGCTGTGATTGATGGAACCATGAATTCTGCTCTCTACCAAAAAATCCTGAAGGATAATGTCCGGCCATCAGTTCGTGACCTCAAATTGAAGCGCACTTGGGTTCTGCAGCAGGACACACCAGCAAGTCTACCTCTGAATGGCTTAAAAAAACAAAATGAAGGTTTTGGAGTGGCCTAGTCAAAGTCCGGACTTGAATCCAATTAAGATGCTGTGGCATGACCTTAAAAAAGCGGTTCATGCTTGGAAATCCTCCAGTGTGGCTGAATTAAAACAATTCTGCAAAGAAGAGTAGGCCAAAATTCCTCCACAGCTATGTGAAAGACTCACTGCCAGTTATCGCAAACGCTTGATTGCAGTTGTTGCTGCTAAGGGTGGCACAACCAGTTATTAGGGTTAGGGGGCAATTACTTTTTCACATAGGGCCACGTAGGTTTCGATAGTTTTCTTCCTTAATATAATCATCTGCGGTGGGTTGGCACCCTGCCCGGGATTGGTTCCTGCCTTGTGCCCTGTGTTAGCTGGGATTGGCTCCAGCAGACCCCTGTGACCCTGTGTTCAGATTCAGCGGGTTGGAAAATGGATGGATGAATGGATAAATATAATCATCACTTAAAAACTGCATTTTGGGTTTACTTGGGATATCTTTGTCTGATATTTAATTTTGTTTGATGATCAGAAACAATTTAGTGTGACAGACATGCAAAAAAATAAATTGGTAAGGGGGGCAATTACTTTTTCACAGTACTGTTTATATATACATATATATATATATATATATATATATATATATATATATATATATACATACATATATATATATATATATATATACACACACATACATATATATACATATATATATACACATACATATATATACATATATATATACACATATATATATACATATATATATATACACATATATATATATATACACATATATATATATACATATATATATATACATATATATATATATATACACATATATACATATACATATATATATACACATATATACATATACATATATATATACACATATATACATATACATATATATATACACATATATACATATACATATATATATATATATATATATATATATATATATATATATATACATATCTATATATATAAAAATAAAATCAGGGGTGAGCAAAAGTAGCTTTACAGTTATGAGTAGGTGAGGCCAGCAATTTGAACACTTGCAAGATTGTACCAAAGTGCACTGTGCCAATACTTTGAGTTAATAAAGCTATTGTAATAATCATAACCTGCATGCCTTTTCCCATAAGAACAGCTATAAGCCCATTTTTGCCCACCCCTGATATATATAGTAGCCTGCTATACCATCCCCCCACCGCCTCAGAATGGGCAAGAAGTTCTCCCAGGTCCTGCCTTCATTGATTATCTAGGAGTGAGCTACCCAGAAAGGTGAAATAATTTGATGTGTGTTTGTGTCTACAACAATTTATGTAAACACATTGTTAAAACAGAAACGTTTTTCATGTTTTAGTAATAAATGACAAAATATAGACATGAACTATATAATGTGTGAAGGCTGATGGCCAAATATCAAATAAACACTTTCCCAAAAGGTGCAAGTACAATACGACTGCTTCCGTGGTGCAGCGGTTAGAACTGCCGACTTATAATCCAGAGGTCTTGAGTTCGAAAACCATCTCCCCCGCAAATTTACCGTTTTGAGTAGTGAACTACTCTTATTGTTAATATTATACAATAAAAACATACATTTGATTTGTGTCTGTAACAGCTGGTGTACATTTATAGTACTTGTAAAAGTTAGCGTTTTTTCCCCCCCCACTTTTATTCTCACAGTCACGATCACGATACAACATCCGCCCCAGATCTGACACAGTTACTTTTTATCTGAAACTGGGAATAACTGTAGATGTGAGTGGTGTTTTGAGACAATCGGAGTGGTGTTTTGAGACAATCAAACTGGAAATTCTCTGATCTGGAGGGATAAAAGCTGACACACAAGCGCTGGTGAATCTGCCTTCTTTGTATCTCACTGTCACTTGAATTTTTTTTTTTATTCAGTTTTATTGAGTGTTCCTGCTCACTCTAAATTAATATGCACCTTATGGTCCATGATGTCAAAGCCGCACTGACAAATAAACAGACACATAGGTATATATGATATTTGTAATAACTCATTTTATGACCTGTATAGTACATTTTGGAAAACATTGGCACTGATGCAACATTATTCACATTATTCATATTCATTCGCATGCCTTCTTGTGCTTGTAATCAAACTTCAAACTTGCCCATGCAGTCTCCACATTTTGGTACAGGGTACTGTTTCTTTTGTAGTCCCAGGACATGCAGAGGATAGAATAGTACAGAGAGGTCAGTTCCGCGCTATGTGCAATCATCAGATTCAAATGTTAACCGTTCACACACACACACCCAAGGGCCGTCCTTTCTACATTTAGAACATGTGTACCTGTTGCAATGTACACACTTCTTTCTGTGCTGTGGTTACTATTACACTGAAGGGGCAGGGGGAAGCGGCGGTCTTGTCGATGTTGCATCCTCTTTTGCTTTATCCATCTGCTTTTCTTGTAAGAAGCAACGATGAAGTTTCTCTGCAAGGTGATCCATGAACACTCTTCTTTTCTCAGTGGCCCCCATGCATGCTTTGTACAGTACATGTGCGTTGATCGCCGCCAAGTCAAGTGTATTATAGCACACAGCAACCGGCCACCTGCGTGCTTCTGCTCACACTGAATAGGTTCACGCACTCTGGTGCACAATATCAACACAACACCAGGCAAAAAAGAAAGAGACAAATTTATGTGACATTTTGAAGAAATCATTTTATGACCTGAATAAAACCAATTAGAAAACATCATTGCACTAATGCAATATTATTTGAAAATGAACAGCATCAGATCGGGTGTGAATTTATACTGGCGCTGTTAGTTAGAGTCACATCAGAAGGGGTGGGGGGGAGGTTATGGGTTTGCGATGGTGAGCGTGATCGTGACTGAGAGAATAAAACTGAAAAAAAGCCAACTTTTAGAAAAAGCTATACATTTACAGCTGATCACACATCAAATTATTTCACCTTACAATTCTGGGTAGCTCACTCCTGGGTAGCTCACTCCTAGATAATCAATCAAGGCAGGAACTGGGAGAACTTCTTGCCCGTTCTGTGGCGGTTGGGGGATGGTATAGCAGGCTGCTTGGGCTTATCGACACATTTACAAGACAAAAGACGCTGACGGAGAGGTGCGAAGGGATTTAAGGTGGGCCGGATTTATGAGTTTTTTTGTTGGCTCTGGTAATTCTAGTGTTAATCTCTTCTGGATAAGCTTGTAATTGACTGAGGTGAGAAAGCCTTTTTCTGCTTTAGACAGGTCCTCCAAAGAAATTGGATTTAACTTCATTGTTGATTTGTATTCCTTCATATGTTCTGTGATTAGTATTTTTTGTCTTTCTGGGCTATGTCCAGATTGGCTTACCATACAGTATATCCAAATGCCTTTCTTTCTTCTTTCAGATGCAATAGTGCTTCTTTGAATTCAAGGAACCGTGCTTTCTTTATGCTTAACCATTCTGAGTAGTAATTTAAAAGTACTTTTACTGTTTCAGTTTTCTCTTTGGCACTTGTTGAGTTTACTATACAGCCTTTGATTTCTGGATCATCTTTAATAAGCAAGTCCCCTTCGCCTAGTCTTTTTGGCCATTTCATGTTCTGGCTATAGCAGGAAGTTTGGGCTTTGAATCCATGTCTTGATGAAGCTTTCTATGGTCGACCCTCTTGATGCCTGGTCTGCTAGGTTTAGAGCAGATGTGACATATCTCCATTGCGAGGGCTATGAGTGCTCTCTTAACACTGTAACTCTGTCGGCAACAAAGGTTTTGTAGTGCGCACTTTCATTTGCAATGTACCTTAACACAGTGGTGCTGTCAGTCCAAAAGGTTTACTCTTGCAGGGGAATTTGCAGTTCATGTTTTAGCATCTTGTCTATTTTGACTGCTGCCACAGCTGCTGTTAAGTTTAAAATTGGTATGATGACAGGTTTCAGTGGTGCCACTCTTGATTTCCGCATTAGAAATGAACAATGTCTCTTATTTATTTACTACTTCAGTAGCTTCTCCAAAATTGTGCATTTGTGCAGACAATATGTGACCAAATCCAATTGGTTTAATGCACCTGTTTACATTGCAATCAATAAGTAGCTTCAAATAGTCCATCCATTATTTCCGTTGTTGGACGTACTTAACTTCCATTTCTTCATCCTATACAAATTTCTCTTTACACAGTTCCCTTAAAATAAGCTTAGCAGGCAATATAACTAGTGCTAAAAATCTAAGTAGATCATATATTGAACTGATCACTGACTCCCTTGAAACACAGGGCTTGAAGATCTTTGACCAATTTTATGGCTTGCTCTTCTGTAGCAACTTACTTTTACAGTCATCAATACAGAAATTGTGAAGCTCAGTGTTAATTGCTTCTTCAGAAGCTGTGCCTCTGGCATCCTCAGATGCTCATCTTAGAGCATAAGAGGCACAACTGGGTGAAGAAGTAGCACCAAAAAGATGTACTGTCATTTTGTATTCCTCTAGTCCATCGTTTAGATCACCTTTTGGCCACCATAGAAAACAAAGAAGATCAGTATCTTCATCTGTAACTTTCACTTGTAGAACATTGATTTAATATCTGCATTAGTGCAACTGGCTGCTCTCTGAATCTTGTAAAAACTCCAATGAGAGTGTTAGTTAGGTCAGGTCCTTTCAGCAACTGTTCATTCAGTGAGTACCTTTGGTACTGTAAGTGGCTGTACAGTCAAATTTTTCTTTGGATGATATACTCCGTGGTGTGAGATGTACCACACTCTCTCTTTTTTGAGTGACAACTGTTCTGTGGGTACCTTAATAGCATATCCTTAATCTAAAATGTCTTTCATGAAAATTTTGTAATCCTCATGGAACATTGGGTTCCTTTTAAGTTCTCTCTTGAGGCCAATAGCACATTGCTCTTCAATGCAATGACTGTTTGGCATTTTAAGTGTCTCTTCTTTAAAAGGCAGATTAATGCAATAGTGTCTGTCCAATAACTTTGCAGACTCTGAGACTATGCACATGAACTTAATGTCCTCCTGTGACATATCCTCTTTCTCTTCACAGTTGCTCTCATGAAAGTCTATTGTATTGCTGGAGTAACATCTGTTATATTTCCAATATTGACACACGATTGACTGTACAACTTTGCAGTCTTTCACTGTCTGTCCCCTTTATTAAGCCATTAACAATCCATCCAGGAGCAGTTTTCACAGCCTGAGGACTTTCACCTCTACTGTGCACGACTTGCCATGGCTTTAGGGATGTTTGTACCTATTAACAAGCCAACTTCTGCCTTTATCTATGGCAGATACACATCCTTGAGATAGGACCATCTTGTGATATCCTCTTGCATTGGGATGCTCTCTCTTTTCACTGGTATATAAATTTCAGTGTGTAAACTTCTGGCAATTCGATAAAAATGTTTTCTTCTACCCCACAGACTTATAACTCCGATAAAACCGAACATTTTACTAGTTTCTGTCTATTTACTTTGTCCTTTTCTCAAGTGCTTACATGGACTTGGGCCTTTCTTCCAGGAATATTTAACTGCTCTTGCAAACATTCTGTGCATAATGTAGTTGAACTGCCACAGTCTATTAGAGCATATGATTCTATATATCTTTCACTCATTTTAGACTTAACTTTAACTGGGACCACAGCTAGGACACACTCTTTACCGGCCCTGGTGGCAATGCATGTCTTTAATGGTTCCACAGAAACATACGAAGAAGAAACATTCTTCCTTTCTGACTCAGTGTGCTCCTTTTTAGGAGGTGTGGCTTTATCATCGGTACCCATTATCTTGTTAATATACAAAATGACTGGATGTAAATGGGAACATACTGTATTTGGCATTTAAATTTTTCTACACAGTCTTTACTAATGTGTCCTTGCTTAAGGCACTTAAAGCATAAGCCTTTAGATTTCAAAAAGTCAATTATACTTTCATATTTTAGTTTCTGGATTGCACTGCACTCGACAAGACCGTGACTGTCATTGAAAAATAGACAGGGCTTACCGCATGCACGACCAGCCGTCTCCACCTTTTTGACTGAGATGTATGATTCCCCCTTTCTGCAGCAACAGCAAAGCTTGTAGCAAAACTGCCTTTTCTTAAGCGACTATTCAGTGGAAACTTCCCTTGATCAGTCTTGTCCTTTTCCTTCTTAGAGGTAAGGCTTTGAGGTGTTGAGCCGTACGCAGGATTCAAGGCTATTGTAGCTTGTTCTTCCAGAAAGTCCACTAGGTTGAAGAGTCATGCGTCTTCTCTACCTTCAATATTCCAAGCTACACGTTGCCACTGTCCTTGCAGTTCTTGTGGAAGCGTTAAGATTATGGTACAAATGATTTTGCTGCTTTCAAATTCATATCTGTTCTTCACACTGGACATAACGCTCATACAGCTGCCAAAAAAGACAGCATAATCCCTCAGACCTGCTCCATTGTCCGACTTCATTTGCGACAACCTTTTGGCTTTCTTTATGTATGCATCTGCTGTCTGTAGTTGGTTTCCATAGAAGCTTTCAAGCTTCTTCCTGGCCTTTTTGTAACCTTACGCTGGTGGCAGGTATCTATAGCCTTTTAACAATTTGATGCGGTTAGCCTTTGGTAAATTGTGCTAAGAAGTCTAATTTATCTTGGGGGTTCTCCATCACCTTGTCAATAGCACGATCACATGCTATAATAAAGTCCACACAGTCTATTGGGTCACCATTAAAAACTGGGACCTTCCTATACAGTACATAAGGAACTGGAGCCTTATTTTGCTGTTTATAATGTTCTTGGTGAGGCTCATATTTACTTTCATTAGTATACAAAGGACTACAAATACTTGCACCATATGACTCTTCATTCATCTCATTTGGTTTTTCAGGAACATTACAGGGATCTGGATTACTTGGAATGTGACTGTGTCCTTTAAGAGCACTCAGTCTTGCATTGGATTCTGTAATTGCTGCTTCTAACGCCAATTGGTCTCTTTTAGTCTTTAGCTGTGCCTCTTCCATATCTAGAACCTGTTGCCTTTTTGCAGCTTTTAGTGTGAGCAAGCAGTACTGCGTCTGTCGCATCTTGTGCCCTGATGACACTAACAGAGGTAGCTGCTGAACTTTAAGTTTTTGCAGATACTTGAGAGACACTGTCAGCAGGAGTGACAGTTAATCATTTAACTTTTAATATTCCATTCTCAAGGCCCAGAAATCTGTCTCAATAATAGTGCTTATTTTTTCAGAGTTATATTAATTTTTCCTTAAAGTCTTTACATACTCCATCAAGCTGAGTAGCTGTCCAAATTTTTCATCTACTTCCGACTGAAGATCAAGACATGGTTCTAAAGGGTTGGCCAGTAACATACATCTGGAGATTAACCTGGGCTGTGCTGGTTCGATGAGCTTCTCACTGTCATCATAAAGATGATACCCCACTGTTGCATCACAGTTGTCAGGGCGACCACTCAGGCTTGTGCATGGAGATGTCATGTCGATCATACACCAGAACAGGACCCCTTTAAGGTATTTAAGTTCTTTTATCTTAGTTTATACAGTCACACAAGGAGCGCTTGCAGTTCTTTCAAATGTTCAATACTGATCAAACAATGTGCAAAATCATGCAAAGATTAAGGTACCTGTGAGTCTTTCGAAACGTTGTTTTCTTCCATCACAAACCAACGTCAGGTTTAAACAGACTGGTTTCAAACTTTTAGTGTAGCTGCTGGTAGGTAAGGCAGGATCAAGCACGAGTCAAACGCGTGCCAAAAGATATCTCTCAGTCCAAAAATTTGTTTTAAAAGGGTTTAGTGAAAATCCAAAGCAAACAATAAAAAGAAAAAACATGGGAAATATGTCTCTAAACGTAGCCTTTTCTTGTAAAGCTTCAGTTGTTCTCTATACTAGAAGAGGTTTTACTTCACATTCCATACGTTCTAAACATACGGCACTGCACATTCAATAGAGCAAGTTGCGTTACATATTATTGGGCACGTTAAGGCAATACTAATTCAATTCTGCTTATGGGGGTTATAAGAACCTTTTTTAGACTATGTACTTTTTTATAGGCAAACATTTAACATAACTAAGCAAAAACTTCTACTTACTTGACATAACCTAAATTACTAGCAAATGGCTCTTACAGTACATTTTTTATTACAGCATATTGTAATGAGACCATTTAGGTCACTTGCATGGCAATTTGTGACATTAAATCTCATAATATTTATTTTCAACCTGAAGTGTCACAAACTGAATGCAAGTTATGTAATCTAAGAATTCACTATTGAACTATTATAGCTGATCAGATTGCCTTTAAACCTCATATTATTTATTTTCAACCTGAAGTGTCACAAACTGAATGCAAGTTATGTAATGTAAGAATTCACTATTGAACTATTATAGTTGATCAGATCTGTGTACTGTGTTTAACCTAATACAGGTAATTCGGGTCTTATTCCTACATGCAGCTTTCTTACTGTTCTTGATCAGCCAAAGTAGATTGGTCACTACTGGACTGTGTGAAAAGCAAGAACAATGTGGGGATATGGCACCAGCAGTTTTCACACTAAATAACTGTTAGGAAGTTTCATACAGAATAAGACCAGCCTAAATCTTAAAGTTTAAAGTCCAAATTTGTTGGATAAATTGTATTAAATACAAATCTGCTATTAAAAATGGCATCATAAAAGAGTGTCTTGTTTGTCAAAGTATCAATGGGTTATTTATATTCCCAAGAGACAGCATCATTCAAAGATCTGTTAATGTGATTAAAAATTGGCATGGGTCCATGACGCCTGGAACAGAGCCATTCATTAACATCACTGTCAGTACTTACAAGAGCTTTACTGCACCAGATGTGTGTATTAAGGTTTATATAAATATGCTCATAATTATAAATAAATGTGTGCATAAATAAAATTTAGGGTTGTAAGGCAGTAACAAAAAGTGGAATATCTTATAAATAAAAAATATCAAAAATGAGTACCTAGATAATTCCAGAAATTGAGGTCTAACAAACGTAGTAAAGTGCTGAGCTGAACAAGCTGGGACTTCATACCCTGCATTTGCTCTTCAAAGTTATGATGCTGTAAATAAACAATTCACAAAGTAACTATTATTTTAATTTGCTAGTTAAGGTAACCACACTTTTATATGTATATAGATATATAAAGACATAATTCCATCATTTGCCATTTTACAAATATATTGGGGAAAAACAAAGACACATATAATTGTCATAGTTACTCATTTGCAAACTGAAAATTAATTAAAAACATGCATTTATAAATCTATCAGATTTCTAGCAGCTAAATGGCATTACTATGTGTGCAATGAGAAAATTTCAGTTTAGTGATTTTCAAGCTAAACATCAACAGAATCATAATGCTTTCTGTCGTCTTTATGAGCTTTAATCAGAGGATAACAATTTTTGCCGTGTATAACAATTTACTTAAATGGCTTCCTTCCTTTTTTGCATCCCTTCTGAAGGATCAAAATCATTATATAAATTCATAAATTAAACTACACTTTGCCCTTATGGTTTGGTGTAAAAAAAAAAAAAAAGGAATCTAAATGTCTTTTAATAATGACACACTTGTAGAGACTATTCAAAATAATGTATGTATACTTCTGCTCAAATACACAACAACATTTAAAAGCTGTTCATCTAGGCCACTAAACTTTTCAGTTATTTATACTATATTACTATTATACTTCAGCCCTTAAATGTAAGATGTTTTAAAGCTGGAATATTTACTAATTATTTTAAAATGTGTCCCTGTTTGTCCCTGAAGTGATGTTGTATTCTGTAATTATATAAAAAAATTACTTAACATTCTACATTACTGTCTACAGCTATAACTATAAATGTACTTTCTGCCTGTTGTATTTGGCCATCAAATAGCTATAGTTTGCAAAAGCTTTATTATAAAATGCATACTCTAATAATAATATTGCAAGTTCTTTGAAAATTCTGAAGTCAGTTTTAAGAAATTATTAAGTAAATTTATTTTAGAACTTAATTTTTTATACTGTCAAGACAACAAAATGTGAAATTTATTATTCTAAAGCATAAAAAGGCCCATTACCACTTGATCCATAAATGAAACAAAGCACCAGAAGGCATCCACTTCATTTTCCATTACATAGAGAATAGGTGAAAGTAAATCACTCATTCCTTGCACATATCCTAATGGGAAAAAAAATTACTAATGTTAAACTGCAAATGATAAAAAGGTCTTTGAGTAGAAAAATGGCTAGTCCTGAAATAATTCTTACAGCTGAATTAAATTTGGAACAGCAAAACCAATAAAAAAATATAATATGCTTTCTCATTTTATTTTCTCTCAATTAAATTATATATAACCTAAGAAATATTCAGACTTTTGTATTTTACATTGACAGGCTTAGAATGCTATGTGCCATATTTGCTGTTATATATCAGTTGTTATTTCTATATTTTTTATGACCTTACTTGGAAATTCAGTTTAGTTTTAGTTTCCTTCATTATACATTTTTAGTTTTAAAGTAGTTTTTATTTCACAAAGACATTTCTATTTTATTTTTATACCTATTATTTTCAGTTTTGGTAATTATGGCATGTTTAAAGAGCTACTATAGAGTTTAGTTTTGTGTCACAATCAGAAAGAACTGTACACTTAACGGTTTTGGATATAATATTAATTTAATGTTAGTGGAAGCTTACTACACCACATGATTTATTATTTGGTTTTGTTTTTGTCTGATAAAAACAAGAATAATCAAAACCAGATGCTGAATATGAACAATTTTATAATTTTAAAAATATTCTCTATGTCATTTGTGCTAAACAAATGTGCACTGACCGTTGGCACTTTTCGTCTTTTCCTTTTACTTGTAATGAAATGTAGGTGAATTTTAAGGTTTAAGGGGGTTTTAACTCTAACTGTCTACAGCACACAACATATTCTGCTCCAAGACAATGTGCTTATAATGAATGCCTTCAATATTGCATTCAAAAATCTTCCATACTGGGCTTTGATATTTTCTACCATCCATATTGATTTCTGATTCATCTCAGGCACATACAATTTACTGACAGAATTATGCTACCTGGAGATCTGAAAAGATCAAAAATCAGAAAATACATTCTACTGTGTTCTGACAAGTGTGATCATGAAAATCATGGGGGCTTAGGAAAAAAAGGAATCAGTGTGCAGACCCCACCTAGCTCTATTGAGGGAAACAAAGAAAAACAAGCATGTAATGTGAAGGTTAGAGGGTAGTGAAGCTTGAATAGGCCATGCACAAGAAACCCTTAAGCAATATGAGAATGGACGGGCACAAAACAACAGAAACAGTATCTGGGCTATGGAACAATATATACATTTTCTGAATGTGCTTTTCCAGAGCAGGATTGCAGGAAAACTGGAGCCTACCCCAGCAGGTTTGGACGGAAGGCAGGAAAAACCCCCGGGATGCAATATGTATGATATGGCTGATGTTAAGAACAAAGAGAATATGATATTTCAACTATCTATTTTGAGAGAGACGGAAAAACTGAAAAAAAGGGGGACAGATAGTTTAAAACATAATTTTGCCACCAGATTATTTTCACAATATCAGGTAATTTGAATTGTGAATGTAAACTAAAAAAAGGTAAACTAATAAATATAGAATAAATACAAAAACAAAACAAATTAGTATGGCAAGTGATTGTCAACAAAATGCAGACACCTGAGAAATAAACTGACACGTTACTCACTCGTGATTTTTCTGTCCATACGGTAAAGGTTTTGTTGACCAGCACATTCTGATTTCAGGCGTTTGAATTACATGTTGATATACAAGAAGTGCAAAGAAAGGCGGCACAGTAAATCAATTTCTATTTCACACACTTTACGCGCCCGTATTCAGCTCGCTCTGTCACCTCAAATGCTGTGTGAACACCTGTCCTCCGTCACCAGCCACAGTTCATTGGATGAATATGTGCGGGCGGTTCATGGTCGATTACTTTCTGTTTTAGAGTTAAAAGTTACAAGGGTTAACGACTAATGGCAAGAATGTTCATTCAAAAACTAAAACTATTTTTAGTAAATTATTATTTTATTTCAGTTAGTCTTTTCAGCTACTTTAATAATTTCATTTAGTTTTAGTTTTTCAATTATGGTTTTATTAATTATTGTATTTCAGTTTACGAAAATGTTTTTTTAAATAATAGTTTAAGTTTTGATTTTAGTTTTTGTTAACTATAATAACCTTGCTACGCGCATTATCAAATACAGATTAAACACTAAACAAACTCAATACACATGCAGGCACGATGATGCTTTTTTTTTATTAATAACTTAATAAGTGCTTAATATTTGTCAGTTGAACTTACCAAGATCAAAATCATACATGCAGTATGTCATCAGAATATCATGAAGTAAAAGCAGTCCTGGATTATCTGTACCTTCATAAAATGCGTTGGTCCGATCAGTTCTGTTGACATCTTTCTCTGTCAATTTAAAAACAATTGTTAAAAACATCCTGTTAACAGAAAAGCAGTATTAACTTGAAAAGCATAAATACATCACCATACTATAGAACACATAACAGCCACAGTTTTGATTAACATTATCACAACAGACCAGGTTTAACAGGTGCTTCCCACAATTTCCTTTCTAAAATTCAATCTTCTGACATCAATTGCCTAAACTTCTATTCACATCTATTTTAGTCTCTTTATAGTGTCATTTCTGCCACCTCCATAATTGGACACATCTTTTTTCATTCTTCACTGATCTGTTCACATGTCCAAACCACTTAAACATGTTTCTTCTCAGCAACTGATGTATCTATCACATCTACACTAGTCTTTTCACTCAACACTGCATTCTGTATTTCTCAGAGAAAAATCTGTGCATGAATTCAATCATTCTTATTAAGGTCTTTTTTATTTGCACATTCTGCCTTAATTAACCATGTCTTTTTCCTATAAAATATAACGTGAATAAACTGTTTTCCTAATGCCAATGACGTTGCCTTAGAAAAGATAAAAGGAGTCATCCCTGAAACATCCATTATGTCATCCTTGCTGCCACTGGTAAGTCTGCATCTGCAGTGATTTTCTACATATTACTTTACTAATAGAGATCCACTGATACTCAAATTCTTGGCTTATGATGACAACTGATGATGCCAGTATGATACTATATCAGTCAGTCCCGATATATGTATTTATACATTTTGTTTATGTGCAAACTGCAACTATTTTTCTGTACAAACTGATGTTTTGAATAAGCACAGACAAAGTAAATCATGTGAAGATTTTCCTTAAATATTTCTAATAATCTAATAAAACTAAAGTACACTCAACTATTTTACAATTGTGTCAAATGGCAGCATGGTGTATTGTACCTGTGAATGTCAGAAGACTGGAATTTGTTTTTCTCAAATGAATGCTAAACTGACAATGAAGCAGCCATAAATGCAATTGTTTCACTTTTAGTTTTAATGTGGGCAGTGAAACCCATTAAGACAACTTATTGGACTCATATTATAACTCATATTATAAAGTGACCTATTAAACAATTTTAATTTCTATTACTTCTGTACTTATCCTTTCAGACATTCCGTGCTGTACGTGCCATTTAAATTGTCATGTCAACGTAAAGGTACTGTTTTCTGCTTTACCAATACTGAGGGCAATGTCCTCAAAACTGCAGGTGATTTCAATGTCATGCTTACTATATGTGAGAAACCTTGGAGGCATGAAAGGGCTGGTATGAAATACAGTGGATCAGGAACAATCTGAAAACATGATGCTGACCTAACAGTAAATTGTTGAACTGTGTAAGACGTAATGGAAGAAATTTACACCAAAAAAAAAAAACACAACATCATTCACAAGAATTTAGGTTCAAATTTAATATTTATGTCAGATATAAAGCAGTATTATTAGTACAGTACAAGGAATTTCTTATTTGCAAGACACAAATACACTGCTTCACTAAACTATTAATGTGTGTGTTTAAAATGTAAAACAGCTTTTGTTTCATTAAAGATGAAAATTATTTTTTTAATTTACAGAATTTTCTGCATTCAGGATAACAAAGCCAAGTAACTGATAAACTTAAAAAAAGACTGAAAAACTATAGGTAAACAACTGTGATAATTTTCAAAATGTAAGTGCTTCTTTTGAAATAAGCAACTATATAGCCTTGCAAAGCAATACAGCAGCTAACTCCAAAAAAAAAAAAAGTTAAGTAGATATGCCTCTAGGCAAAACAATATGAAGAACAATACTAGACTACTATTTTCAGTGGCACTTTCTTGAAGTTATTAATTCAGAAGATGTAAAGAACAAAACTGTTTAGTGTTAGACACTGATTAGAATTCCCATGAGCTACTGCCATCATTATATCAATCAGGTGACATTTGAAAAACACAGCAGCAGTAAAGCTTGCTGTATACAATTCTAAATGCCAGAATAAATCTTCTCTTTGAATGATTATCACAAAAAGACACAAAGCACAAAAACGAAATCTTTCCGGGAAGCATCATATTCCTAAACAAGGTAATCATGAGACTATAACAGAATTTTCACCTTGTAGAAAAGTTTGATATCCAATCCAACTGGTAGATGTAAATTAAAATTACTTATCAAGAATGTATTTCAAAGAACCACATAAGTACTACAACATTCTTAAAAATCTAGTTCAATTTTTTGCTGTGCACTTCAAAAAACAAAAGCAGGCATCAATTATCCACAAAAGTTCACCCATTTCTATACATCTACTGAGAAGCAGTTCTTCAGTTAAGTATCTACAGAAAATGGTTTATTTTGACTTTGGAAATGTATTGTTACAGCATAAGAGTTCACATTAAAAATACTGATTGGATAAATATGTGCACAAATTTTTTGGCATGCAGACTTTCAAGGGGATTGAATAGTTTTGTACACCACTGTTTATTACATTAGTGATGCTATAGTAGGCTGCTAACATTCTTGTACACCTTTTTGCACAATGCTGCATATTTATTGTATGTTTACTGTTACATTTCCTAGGATACTATAGATATTGTCTTAAATAATGTTCTCGTACTTGTACACAGAACAGCTCTACATAAACCATACTCTTATGAGTGCTGCTACTGTAGACTTAAAAACAATCATATGCATGCTGTGTATTTACTATTATTTTTCCTTGCAATCATATTGCCTAATCTAGGTGTTCTTATAAATCACACTTTGTCTCTGTTACATGGCCCTTTATGTCTTGCACCATGGCCCTGATTTAATGTAATTTCATCTCTATATATACACCAGTATATGGTTGAGATGGTAATAAATAAAACTTGAATACCTGTCTCTGTCACACATACAATGTTGTAAAATTCTCATGTTAACCATATTAGGAATTTACTAGGATTCACTTATTCATTCAAACCACAGTGACCCAGCAACTTCTCAGGCCAAGAGATTTCACACATGAAATTTACATCTAAGAAAAGAAGTTGTGGATTATGAAGAGTGTTCAAAATGACTGAAATTTATGTCCTTTTGTGAGCATCAATAGTTGAGTGATATGCTTGTTCGATTGGTATGTTTTAATTACTGTACTATACTGTAGCTGAATCACAAAGATTAAGTTGACTGAGGGCTAAAAATGTTATAAAGATTCAAACATGAATGTTAGGTTATTTTTTACTGTTTCAGAAATCTGCACTAACCTTAGTTCCATATGCTCCATTTGTTAATGGGAAATAGCAGCTGTAAAGCGCAAGTAGTCACAACTGCATCTGCAACTAGGCTCAATAGTTTCCTTGTTGGTTTAGATAGGAATGATTTTTAAATAATGCACCTTCTTCCCATTTACAAATGCTTTTCAAACATTTATAAAATAACTAAACTTTTGTGAAATGATTGAGCAATATGCTGAGACTTACTGTATAAGATTGTTTAACTTGAATAAATATTAGCATACATATGTGAGGACACACTTTGATATTTTTTGTGCTTTACCCAGCAATTGTCTTCCTTTGTTCATGCACAAAAGCCCCTTCCAGTCACCAGTCCATCTGATGAGAGGAAGAGAGAAATAGGAGTAAGTACTAGGCCAGGCAGAGAAGTAATTGTAAAGTGATCAAATGTAGACAGGCCCAGGCAGTCATAATTCTTTGTTATTCTAACTGTATTATTATGTGTCTTGTAGCTCCTTATCCCTGTGCCTGTTTCTTTTATTTTTTAATAAAATCCTTTTTATATACTTTACCATCTGTGGCTTGTTTTTAAGAGGGATTGGCGGGTTGCTAGCTGTCTGCTCAAGAGCTGTCCCTACAGGCTACAAAATCAAAGAGCAACACAAAACCAACTATAAAATTCATACATACAGTACATAACACCATTATAGGTTCAGTATCCCTTTAAGTATTCAACTAAACAGACAACATATTGCAGTGGCTTGCAAATAATAAGCAACAAACATGTATCCTGTGAAAGAAAATTTAACTGCTTGCTAGCTACTAAGGGTTAAAAACTGTTTTATTATAACAGCAGGCTATTCATTCAGGTGTCTGTCATAAAACAGGTTGTAGTAAGCTGACCTAGGATAACTTCCTTCTTTAGGAATGTGTCTGTTAGACACAGGAAAGATGACCTTTCCTTCTTTGGAGTCCCTCTTGATACATACACAAAAAAGAAACGGTTGGCCAATTTGCGTAATATAAGATGAAATGCTTAGATGCTGTTTCATAAGTAAGGGGGAGGGAGGAAAATGAATATTACAAGCCGAATGAAACAGGGGAACTTTGCTCTTCTGCTTTGCAAAGCATGAATCCATGTATTCATCTGTGACTAAATAAAGACTGATTGATTGAACTATTCCGGTCTTCCTTGGGGGTTACTTCCACAATCCTAAGTGCCAAATTTTGCATTTTTAAATCTGTCCCTTCCTAAAAGAACAACATCATGAAAAGTAACATATAATCACATGAAGACCTATGCTGCACTAACTGGAATATGGTATAGCTAGAAAAGCTCCTACTTTAAAGACAATGGAATTCATATAAGGTTAGATGACTAGTCTGCTATAATATCAAAATGCCCATGAAAAAATCTCAAATTACTCCAGAGCCTAATGTCAGTTATTTTGGTCATATGTGCACAATATACCAATTTAACCATTTCTAGAAAGTTGTCTTGTAAACAACACTGAAGTGTGCTTAATTGGGACTACACTTTTTAATTGAAGTCTTGCCCCCAAAACACCCTCAATTAGTGGCCAGGAGTCCTATCTTTAATTCAAATTTGCAATCTCATTTAAAAACACTTCACCAATATGCACCAAAAATTTTTCTAGAAATACTTTATTTTAACAACATTAAAAAAATGATTTTTCTATCAATCGCAAAGCTTTATGAGAAATCAACCCATTCTTTTCCTCTTATATAGAAATATAGGCAAATTGCAATCAGAATAAGTCCATTCTTAGAAAATTGCATGAAATGAATGAACAGATATACACAAAAAGAGTAAATAATAAAAATATTTTTCAGTCCTAATATTGCAGTCCTATTTTATTGCACTACTGAATCACAGTAACTTTAATAAAGTTGTCAAACCAGTTCTTGTTACTACAGCAGGTCTTTAAATTAGTAATTGAAAATAAATAAAATCTTAAATCAAGCTTTTTGCCCAGGGCACTAAATGAAAAGGAAATAAGTAAATAATACAATCTTAAATATGAAAATCTTTCTTTAAACCAAATTTTTTGGAAGCATTATTTGATGTTTTTTCTAAGATTTTTCACATTTTTATAGTATGTATCATAATGGGAGTTAGATATGAAAGGCAAGTGAGGATATGAGATGGGAATGGAGAAGCCTCACATAGATTATTGCAGTTACCTCTGCCATTAGTTCTAACACCACATTGTGCTATATTAAGTGTGTCATATTTGAAGGGATTGTGCATGGAGTAAAAACCTACCCAAAGGCCCCAATCATTCTTTTTCCAGGATCCACATATGAGGAAGGAGTGAGAATGTCCATCTAAATCCTTTTCAGTGACATACTAAGCTGGATTTGATTTTTGCATTATCTGTATGAGACATTGCATAGTAATGCCAATCACTAAAGTGAAGGATATAATGATTAAACTAGTTTAATTAAAAACATGAAATCAAAGCATGATTTATTTTTTCTTTTTCAAAAAATTTTATAGGGCTGGAATTGACACATTATTCCCCATAACTGCCTGAAGCATAGTATATGCCTGAAAAACCAAGAATTTCACTAGATATACACTGTAATTTGTCTGCCTGGAATGTTGCCAACCAGGATCCTAACTAGTTTCGCTGTGTGGGGAGTGCAGAAATGTGATGTACCAGTGCATGCTCCCAAAACTAACCTGACACTGTAATTATTGTATTACTAGACATTAAGCCCGTTACAATAACGGGCACTAGAACAGTAGTGCATAAACATTAGTAGGAACAGTCTATATTAAATGGCAAGGGACCTTGAACTCATTCTGTTTCTTGTCTTAATTTTTTTTTTCTAAAAACTTTTTGCAAGAAGCCTAAAGTAAAATAATAATAAAAATAAAATAGAAACGTATATGACAATACAGTAAGTATAATTAATATTACATTTATCCTCTCCTCTGTGGCTGTTGATTGATGTGTTGTGTCTGTTTGAAGATCTCCTATCCTGCCTCTCTTTATTTTAGCTTGCTGTGGCGTCTCTCCAGCAAGTACTGTGCAGTTCCCCAGCAAGTATTTTAATCTGTGCTGGCATGCAGCTGATTATTGTATGTGTGGCAACGGATTTTATGTGCGCGGCCGCGAGTACCCAATCAGCACTCTCCCCAGCAATGATGTCCTTTATTAAAGAGTGCCCCGCGCATGCGCACTTCACCAGAAGACACACACACACACGGACACATGGACGCATACAGGGTTTTTATTAAAGAGGATACTTTAAACCTTGACCTTTATACCACTTTGTTAACAGAGATATGATATCATTAAAGCATGATAGGCACACCAAGACAAACTAAAGAAATGCAAATTGAAATTACTATCATGTTTATTAAACAAAGGAATCACTTAAAACCAGTTTGACTAAGATTACATACTAGCACTATGTAATCTAGAATAGGATTGTGACACTGGTTACATATTTCTTTAATCCTATGACATCATTTTCTACAGAGCATTACAGCTGCAAATAGATCTAAGGGCCAGTTTATACTTCACAGTCAGAATGTGTACACGCACGCATCATGGCTGCCACTCGTTCCCATAGTTCATTTGACACGTCATTTGAGCACTTCCTCAGAAATTAACGCTATGCATGCATGAGTTGCAGTACCAGCAAAAAATCGGGGGGAATGGGCGCAGTATACAGTACACCCCCAAATTTTGCGGGGGTTATGTTCCTAGAGTACCCACAAATTGTGAAAAACCGTGAATTTTGGATGTGGTTAAAAAAATGGCTATTTTTATAGTTAAACCCTAAATATGCCCCCAAAACACTTTCATTTAATTTCATACTCAGCTTAATACATTACCTAAAAAAAAGAATGTAAAGGTAAACCCGTATACTCACAGTACTGTACTGCTATATCTCCCGCAGTGCTAGAATGTAAAATACCGATGTTACCGCTATATGTACTGTAATTCATGCAAGCGTGTTTTCATTGCCAGAAGCCTTAGAAGGTGCAGGGTGTTTCGACGGCATCTTGGGGCTTTAAGCCTTAACCTGCCACATACTTGGGAGTTAATGCATCCCTGTACACCAAATACTTTTTTGTTGCACTTTAAGTAAACGTCACAATTTACAAAGAAAAAGTGAAATTTTAATGGAACACATTTTTTTTCATACAAAGAGCATCACAATTACTGCAACACTGATAATTTTTACACACTGCTAATGAACTGTAAAAACTATTTAAAAAGTACTGGAACAATATGTACAAGGTGTAACTGACTCCATGGATGAAATCACGAGTCAACTGTGCTTGAACTGGCTGCACGCAAGCAAACAGAGGTAAGCGCTGATGCTGGCAGGCTAGTCTAGTGCAGTGGCTCAATCACAGGGACAGTGAGGCTGCAGTGCTGCAGGATGTCACGCTTGGGTCACAGAATTGCACAGAAACACAGGAGATTGTAGAGACAGGAACTTTATTCAAACACTTCAAACAAACATGTCTCTCTCAGAAGTAAAACGAGTTCAGTATGCAGTTAGTTCTCGTTTAAAAGAATAGGCAAACATCATAGGGGAGCACAACGGGAGTGGGACCCGCAGCAGGAGCAGAGGATGTCTGGGGGAGGAGAGAGAAACAAAGTAATCAGACAAAAAGGGCACGGGCTGTTCAGGCTTTTAAGTAAGCGTAGCGTCGCGCAAGAAGCATATCACGCGACAGAGCAGCCGCAACTAAGGGAGTAATGTGAAGGTAGTCTATCAGCATTTTTTAAGAGGGTTTTTTGAGGAATGTCCGTGTCTTCTAGGGGTACGTTCAGCCCCCCTGCTCACAAGGGACTGGCAGTGGTCATGAGCTGGCTGCTCAACGAATGTACGGCACTGACTGATCAGCTCCTGCATGCTCGCAAATGGCACTGGGAAACGACTATAGCTGGTTGTGGCGGTTTAAGAGTTAAGAGGAACAAAACAAGAACACTCAGCTGGAGATGCATCAACAGTCAATCAGCAGCAAGAAGAAATGAATAACGCTGTAGCAGTCCAGTGCCGCTAAGATTCACACCGTCAAGAAGATGGTGAATTATTTTTATGGTGGAGATTCCAGGGATGCACCCTGCCTTGGCCCGACCCGCACACACTCACAAACAGACAAAAACAAAGCAAACCAGTAATCAAACAGCAAATAAAGAATGTAATAAAAACAAATGAAAACAGTGATACCACCCCTGTTCCTCTTATGGTGATTACACATTAAATACAACACAGCACAAAGAAAACACACACAATAAATCATGAAAAACGGCAACGGATGAAGTGTAATGATGAAAATAGATAGTCCAGAGATCCACATGCTGAATGGGAATGTAAAGATAGTCCTACCGCTGGTTCCTGAAATGGTGAAGATGGGTGGACGGGTTCAGGAGCGCTCCTTTCTTTGCAGGATGGCCATGAATCCATTTACAGTACTCATGTACACAGGCAGACAGCAGACAATTCAGACGCCAATCACGAAACGATCCAGGACAAAACCAATAAGTACAGGTAACCCAACAGAAGGCAGACAGACAGGAACTTGAAACACAAATTACAAAGATTTTTTTTTTTTGGTCACCGGCCCCCTTTTTAAAAGCCGTGCTGACATCCTTTGACCCCAACAGCCCCAGCAGAAGACCAAACGGAGCCACTGCAGGGACTGCTGGGAGTTGCAGTTTCAAATTTTATTGGCTACTTTCACCATCTCAAGCTGCGTTATCCTCTACAGTTGCTTCCTGTTCTCTCTACAGTACAGGATTTCCATGAAAAAAGCCATAAAAATTGTGGTGGATATTTGTGGTTTCCGCTAACAATTATGAGATAGGTTCTAAGGAAAAATCCATGAATGACTGAGGCCGCGAACTCTGAACTGCGACTTCGCGGGGGTCTACTGTAATAAAGTCGAATGGATATGTCAGTCTGTTTACTATCTACACGTGACAGCAAGCCACTTTGCATATCCTACAGTATCGATGTGTGTGCTTCAATGTTTGATTAATGGTTCGATGTAGTGATGCAAAATGCCAACGCACAAATGCTTTAGTGGTGTTTTTATATTCAAGCGTAGCATATTCCCCAACGTAATGACACAGTACATTTTAAAGGTCTCACATACCATCTTTTATGACTTTTTTTTTTTTGTACCTTCACAACCACATCAGAATGTATAGCAGTGTACTTGACTCACAGAGAAAAAAATAGAGACACAGTGAAAAGGTGTATTTTGTGATTAAAGTGGAAATTTCAGCGTTAATCTCGAAATTTCCACTTTAATCTTGTAATTTATTTTATCATTAAAGTAGACCGTCATAAACGTCATCTTAAAACTGACCCTACATGCTTCTGGGGCTTCCTCCTGAACTGACAGCAGCGGGAGGCAGCAATCACCACATAGAACATCTATACTTGATATCACTTTCATGATGAAATGTGTTAAAGTATGTATGTTATATTTTACAGATAATTTGTTAACTTCACTTAAATAATGAATACTGTTAATAATTACACATATGGGGGCGGCACGGTTGCAGAGCGATAGTGCTGCTGCCTCGCAGGAAGTCACATCCCTGGTGTTCCCTGTCTGGAGTTTGCGTGTTTTCATAGTGGGTTTCCACAGTGTGTTCCGGTTTCCTTCCAAAGACATGAAAGTTTTGGGATTTGACGATGCTAAAACGACGCTTGTGTGTGTGTGTGTGTGTGTGTGTGTGTGTGTGTGTGTGTGTGCTTCTATGCACCTTGTGATGAGCTGATGCCCCGTCCAGGGATCGTTTCTGCCTTGCGCCTGAAGCTTGCTGGAATTGGCGTATCCCTGGAACATCCATCCTTTTCAGAGATATTGTGACAAGGTGTCCTCGGAATTTAATGAATGTTTCAGGTAATTCACAACACAGCGCAGCGAAATGTTTTCTCATCGTGATGATACCTCACTCTGCCTCCTAAAGTACGTGTACAAGTATAAACATTACAAAGCTTTTGTAGCAGAAGCATCCGCAGGCGCTGAGTGAAGTATAAACTCAGCCTTAGGCTGTTGAATAAGATAGCATTTTTGAAGCACTTTTGTTCTGGAGATGCATGCATCCACAGATCACAAGATGAAATCTGGCACCAGTTAATGGTCATCACTTCTACTTAAATGTATGCATATGCCCTCAAACAGAACATAGCATCCACTGAGCCTGAATGTTGCCAACACAAATGCTGAACATAATGCAGAATGAATAAAAACATAAAATTAAAACAATAAAGTTTTCAAGGAATCACGCTCACTAGAACTAAGGCATAAAACTTTCTTATTGGACTTGAGCAGTTTACCAGTCAAGAATGCCATATTTTTATTGAGCAAACCTGAAGTAAGCTGAAATGTCAAAAGAATATAATAAAAAACAAAAGTGACTTCTTTGTGTGGACAGACAATAATGTACAACTGCTTTTGAATGTTACAAATGCACTGCGAGTGCTGCCAAAATAAATACAGCAAAACATTTGAGTGTATCAGGGAACAATACCTGACAGTAGATGAAGAGAAGTTATAAAAGGACTATCCCACACTAAAGATGAGATCATAGGAGACAAAACTGAAAACAGCACCTGACAATCATACTTTAGCATTTTTGAAAAGCAAAGTTTTCCTCATCCTCACTGGTATGTGAGATCAAAGTATAAGGGCTGAATAGTTGAAATCTTAAGAACGCAAGAAATTTGCCAAATGAAAGGAAGACCATTCAGTTCATCAAGAAC
This sequence comes from Erpetoichthys calabaricus, assembly GCF_900747795.2. Lineage (NCBI taxonomy): Eukaryota > Metazoa > Chordata > Cladistia > Polypteriformes > Polypteridae > Erpetoichthys > Erpetoichthys calabaricus. The sequence continues at coordinate 325,079,806 of NC_041394.2, forward strand.
GTCTGTTTAGCTAATAGCTAAGCTGTCACAATATCTATTCCAGCTTTTTCTAAAAGGTTGTCTAAGTTTCTGCTTCAACTCCTGTCTCTGTAGTATGTTCCAGAGTCCCACAACTCTTTGCATAAAAAAATGGTCCTGGCTTCAGTTTTAAATACACCTCCTCTTAATTTCCACTGATGTTTTCTAGTACATGATTGACCCTTAAGCCAAAAGAATATTACTGGTTCTACAAAGACGTCAAATGGTGAGCAAATTCCCTGAAACAACTAATGGAGAAGCTAGGGACCGAACCCAAGACCTCAAACATAGAAAGCATGAACTGAACTGTTTCCCCTGCTTATAATAATGTTTGTTTGGCCAATTTTTGATGACCCTCAATTTCATAATTATTTCATAATTAAAAGTTCGAAGAAAAATGCATTTAAATTGCAAAAACTGAAATGTATTTTCACAACCTTTACTGCTTAAGTACACTTTTAACTTAATGTATAAGGCATTTTAAAGAATATTGTCTATTAAAAAAATAAAAAACAAGAACAAAAATAAATGCTTTACACTAAGCCAAAAAAATGTGAATGCTTTAGTGTTTTATTTTTCAGTCTATACTATAATTTGAAATTACCTATTAAGTTTTTGTAGTCTCTCAATCTTGAATTTCTTTTTTCTTGTTCTTCACTTATTGATTTCCACTGCAACTTCATTCTGAAATACTCATCACTAAAAAATTATACAGACTGAATCACATTTTATTTTTAACAACACATTTTTAAATCCATTTAGCATCAGATACAAAGGGAATTATTAAATAATTTTAATATCTATTCATCTCAATTTTAAACTTTACTGACAATTGAACAATAAAACATTAGAAATGTTTTCCAGTTGCCTCATATCACTATTGTAAAATAATCTAATGCAACTGTAATTCATTGGCTCTATGGCTCTTTCCTCACAAAAGACAATGAGCATGTGAGTTAAATTAAAAGTAAAAATACTAAAAATGTATAAATAACTGGAAGCATTGACTATGTAACTGCAGAAACTGAAACAGTAACTATGCTGCTGAAAAACAATTTCCAAACATAAAAAAAAAAAGTTAAAAATACTCACGTTTTTCTCTTTTGCAGAACCTTTCTATATTCTTTAGTGCTATCCCAAGGATAATAACCCAATAAAAACTTCCAGGCTTCCTTTCTTGCAGCATGACAAAGTCCCTAAGAAAGTTAGTTCTATTAATTAATAATCTAGCAAATGAAAATCATGATGTTTTAATTCTATTTTCTTTTAATTTTTTGATGATATTTTACAAATGGAATATATATCTAACAAAATGAATGTAACTTTTTAGCATACATTAACTATTTTTCTGCAAATTGTATACTATATCGCTAATATAGGTGAAAGTGAAAGTTGATCAGATAAGAATTCTGGCTGTAAGAGGACTCTTTGGATTGTAAAGTGTCTGCCCCAGTATAGTGTGACAAACTACTGCTTGACTAACTTAGAATTCCAGTTTACAACAGGAATGAAAATCTAATCGCAAAATATACTGTATACAACAACTTTTTTGGAAGAAAAAAAAAAACAGTAACACATTTGCATGTAACATTCCTAGCATGGAATAAATTTACATTTATTATTTCTATAGCATGTGATCAAAGAAATATTCACTTCTTGCTCCAACCCAGAGTCTAATCCTTAAACCATGAACTTTAAAGTAAAACCATGTCACTAAATTAGATGCAACAGCACACACTTTTATTAACACAGTGCAAATTACTTCAAAACCATCAGTATCCTATACAATATCCAGAAGAACTTTTATTGCAAGATGATTTGTTTTATTTTCAGCATATAGCACTTGAAAATATAGAAGTCACAAAAACTAATATTTTGGTACTAAATAGCTAACAAAGTTTCAAAAACATAACAGTACCAGCTTGTTTACAGTAAATATCTATTAACACAAAATGTCCAATACAAGCATTAAATCCATCCATCCATCCATTTTCCAACCCGCTGAATCCGAACACAGGGTCACGGGGGTCTGCTGGAGCCAATCCCAGCCAACACAGGGCATAAGGCAGGAACCAATCCCGGGCAGGGTGCCAACCCACCGCAGGACACACACAAACACACCCACACACCAAGCACACACTAGGGCCAATTTAGAATCGCCAATCCACCTAACCTGCATGTCTTTGGACTGTGGGAGGAAACCGGAGCGCCCGGAGGAAACCCACGCAGACATGGGGAGAACATGCAAACTTCAAGCAGGGAGGACCCGGGAAGCGAACCCAGGTCCCCAGGTCTCCCAACTGCGAGGCAGCAGCGCTACCCACTGCGCCACCGTGCCACCCACAAGCATTAAATCTGTATCAATATTACTCTATGAAAGGAGAAATGTAACTGAAATAAGTTCCCCATCTAGCTATTAATATTAGTAAAAATACAGTAATTTGTTAAAATTATATAAATAAGAAAAAACTTGGAAAAGAAAAGAACTTATTTATTGTATAACTAGTCATTTAGCCCGTTACAATAATGGGCGCTAGAACAGTAGTGCATAAACATTAGTAGGAACAGTCTATATTAAATGGCAAGGGACTTTGACCTCATTCTTTTTGTTGGTCGTATTTTTCTTTCTTTCAGCCTTTCTTTTGTTGATGTTTACTTGCTGAGCTGACTGTTCTTCGTGGGCTGCCGCCGTGTATAGTGTGTCTTTAATTTTCTGTGACAGTAATACTGTCTTGTACGTTCGCTGGCTTGTACATCCGAATACAGGCGTGCGCGTCGGTAATATGCCTTTAATCTCCTCTGACAGTAATACTGGCTTGTATGTGGCTGTAATATGAGTCACTATATTGTGTACCTTTAATTTCCTCTTGCAGTAATACTGGTTTGTATTTCCGTAAAACGCCTGTAACTTTCTCTGACAGTAATATCGCGCATCGCACCGTGCCCCGCGCATGTGCACTTCACCAGAAGACACACACACACGGACACCTGGACGCACACAGGGATTTTATTAAAGAGGATGGGAATATGAATGGTATATGATGGGCAAGAAGATCAGGGGCTTGCTGTGATTGTTGATGTATATCTGGGACTAAAAGATTAGAGCTAGGTGCAAGAGAGGGTCTTAAGCCACTGAAGCCTGCCACCTCCCAGCGTCACTGTCTATTTCTAAAGCCACCACATGTTTATATCAGTGAGGGCACCTTTCCTATGTTATTAATTAGTTCAAATTCTGCTTAGCTACAGGTTGAAAATGTTGTTTTTTTACAATAATAATCTGCAGATAATATTGTTTAATCAGTTTAATCTTATGTATGATTACATAATTGCTTTTCCCTTCCATTTATTTCCAGAAAAGTGACTTTTGTTGTGTTCTGTTAGTTAACTTATCTAAAGTAGCAGGTGACGGGCACCGCAGAGACCTCACATGCATCCACAGTTACACATATAGTAGAGTTAGATGTGGGAGGACTAGCAACTTAACATTTGTAGGAAGTAAATATTGAGGTAAAATTCATATTAAGTGGCTATTTGGCTTTTCTATACTGGCTATTTCATAATCCGCTGCATTTGTTAATACCAAAATAAAATTCATTTAGTGTTTATATGCTTCGAAGGATAAGTTACATCTCCCTATTAACACAACATGCCCTGTGTTAACAGAGTCATGTAATCAGTGAAACATGCTGTTAGCAGAATAGGCAAAACAGCATACTTCATAGCTGAATTATTGAGTATAAATAGCAATAGGCAAAGTAGTTTTCTAATTCTGGATTTAAACACAGGCATAAACACATGCACATGCTAAGATAAATCAGGTAGTTCAGGATGATATTACTCTTTATAACCTATTTCAGAATCATCAGCTCAAATTGTTGTATCTACACAGTCTCTGAGGGGATTGCACATTATCACTGTGGATTTTCTCCTGGCACTCCATCTACCCTCCACATCCCAAAGGCATGCAGAGTATGTTGATTGGTGAGTCTGGCTGGGTGTGAGAGTTATGACTTGTAATAACATCCCAGTTAATACTGATTAGTGCCTTGCATGGAACACTTTTGAAATTCAACCCTAGCAGCTCTATATTTGGACATGCCAAGTTTACAAAATGAATGAGGTAATGAGTATTTGCATATGTCAATGTGAAAGAAAATTTAACTGCTTGCAAGCTAGTAAGGATTAAAAGCTGCTTTATTATAACGGCAGGTTATTCATACAGGCGTCTGTCATAAGATAAGGTGAAGTAAGCTGAACTTGGGTAACTTCCTGTAGGAACGCGGCCATTAGACACAGGAAAAATGACCTTTCCTTCTTTGGGGCCCCTCTTGACACGTACACAAAAAAGACACGGTTGGCCAAATTGATGAAATACTTAGATGCTGTTTCATAAGTAAGGGGGAGGGAGGAAAATGAATATTAAAGCTGATTGAAACCGGAAAACTTTACTCTTCTGTTTTGCAAAGCATGAATCCATGTAGTCATCTGTGACTGTATAAAGACTGATTGATTGAACTATTCCTGTCTTCCTCGTGGGTTACTTCCACAACAGCATTATGTGTTTGGCCAATGGGAAATATGTTATACAAAACAAAAGAAATTCAATGGAATATTGTTACTTTAGTGGAGATGTAATCACAGAATCCAGAAACAACAACAGAAAGGATTTTTTAATTTAAAAAAGTATCTCTTATAATAGTTCATTTAAATCAACATTAAAGCACAAATAAATATAGTACATAATGGACTAAAATCAAAACAAAAAGTAAAAGGTCTAGAAACAAATTGACTCACCCCTTTGAAAATACTGTGCTTTATATAATTAACGTTATGCATTTTTCCCTCATTGTCCATATTTGCATGCCAGTCCTCAAGAGTCACAGGCTCTTTCCTCTGGACATCTGGCCTTGAACCTAAATCAACCTGCAAAAGTAAAAAAAAATATATATATATTTCTTGGTCTCCATAACTATAAGTCAGTCTGAAAAAACTACCCTAATAACAAAAGCATTATATGGAAGCTATGAATTTGAATGAAACATATTTGATCCAGATATGAATTGTCATTATGTCTTGTGCCAGTTGCCATTCACAAACAAGGATTCTGTTTTTAATTTGTACATACTAACAAATCATTTGTAGGAAAACTTTTTATTACATTGTGGAAAGAGCTCAATCAGAAGGAGTAGCAGATTTCACAGAAAGAAGCTAATATATACATGCATTCTCAAACTTTCTTAATTCAATTAATGATTGAAATGGCCATAGCCTAACCTAGCAGAGATGGATGCAAGGCAGGAAAGAACCAAGCACAGGTTGCCCATCCATAAGATCACACACACATACACCCACACTAACAATACAGGCAGTAAAGAGTGTCTATTTAACACAACGTGCATGTCTCTGTGGATGTGAGAGGAAATTGGAGTACCCCAAAGACAATCCAGAAAGATATAAGAAGAATATACAAGGAATGTTTGTTAGTGGTCACATCGCTGTTCCCAAACAGACAACACAAATAAAGAAGCTGAAAAGACAGGCTGGCACATTCATATGTATCTTCACAAGAAGGTTTGTTGTGTCTAACAGCACAGTCTCAAGAGTATGGAGGAGATGGGCTGTTAAACAGGGATAACTGGACAGGGCCGTAGAAGGGCATCAACCCAGCAGGATGGTTGTCTGCTCCTTTGTGCAAGGATGACCAGGAGGAACACTGCTAGAGCCATACAAAATGAACTCCATCTAGCAACTGATGTGCATGTTTCTAACAAACTGTCAGAAACAGACTCCGTGAGGATGGCATGAAGGTCCAACATCCTGCAGTGGAACCTGTGCTCATAGCTCATCACTGTGCAGCTCGATTGGTATTTGCCATAGAATACCACAAATGGAAGCTCCACTATTGGCGTCCCGTTCTCTTCATACTGAGCACATGTGACAGACCTGAAAGTGTCTTCGGATACTATGGTGAATGTTATGCAGTCTGTAAAATCATCAAGCATAACCAGTTTGGAGGTGGGTCAGTGATGATCAGGGGAGGCATATCCTTGGAGGGTCACATAGAACTTCACATGCTGGGTAACAGTGCCCTGACTGCTGTTAGATACCAGGATGAAATCCTCAGAGCCACTGTCAGACTTTAAGCTGGTGCAGCAGGCCCTGGGTTCCCCTTGGTGAAGGACAATGCCTGACCTCATATGGCCAAATAGTGTAGGCAGTTCCTGGATGACAAAGACATTGATGCCACTGACTATCCCACATGCTCCCAAGACCTGAATCCAATTGAGAATTTATGAGACATTATGTATATCTGATGCCGGGAAGTGGAGCCACAGAATGTCCAGGAGCTTATGGATGCCCTGCTCCATGGCTGGGAGGAGATCCCACAGGAAACCATCAGCTGTCTCATCAGGAGAATTCTCAGATATTTTCAGGACTGCATACAGGCACATGGGGGCCATATACACTACTTAGTCACATTATGAGTTGCCATGATAAAATTCATGCCAGTTGGATCAGCCTGTGATTTCAAGTTTTGACTTTAATTTTCAGTGTAATGTTGCATCAGTTGGTGATTTTGGTTTCCACTGACAATTGTTACATCATTTTGTTCTCAACAAATTAGAAACTATTACTCAGCAAATAATTCCCCTTGAATATTTCATTAATCGAGAAATGATTTAAGTGTTCCCTTAATATTATTGAGCAGCACATATTCCAATATACAAAAACAGGTCCAAAAGGCTATTACTGAAAACGAGTGTAAATAATGACAATAATCTTGAAATTCAATGATATTCTGATTAATTACCTGAGAGTTAAGGAGCGAGTTGAAGAATTGAGCACAAGGTTTGAAACAACCATGTGCAGGGCATATTGGAATGATATGCATATCTTACTGTATTTATTTATCTATTGTAGAATGCAGTGCACGGTTTTCATCTGTATAATGTGGACAAGAGCTGAAAACATTTTCCAAAATGGAACACTAAGTTAGCAGGAAAAACAAGGGAAACAAAGATGTTTTAAGGTAAACCAATAAGTAGTCCTTCCTCCCATGTTAATATTTTTAACTGCTTCCCAAAATTCATCCTATAATAGCATCGACATTTATAGAAAATTGGGTAACTATGTGAAAACAGTTAGGACACGGGCCACACAAAACATTCTAACACACTGAGCTTGAATAAAAGTTTATTTTTATTTGTGTTGAATCTGCATGTAAGCCCAACATTTGTGCCAGTTTCCTCTGGTTTGAATCTAACTGACCTACATAACTGTCCAAAGTTAGGAACTTTTCATAGGGCTCCATTCAGATATGATTTCTGCTTTGTTTTACCTTTAACCCATGGATGCAGACACAAACATCCTTGTTAACTGTAATTTTCTGTATTTTTTCAGTTAGACCAGTTTTATTGTTGAGAGTCAACGACAGCCCAAACCTATTTTGGTATGTATGTATATAATATACAAACTCTAATATTCAAGGGGCTTTACTTCATTAGTTACATACTAGGGGGCTCCGCCCCCTGCTTGCTTCGCTCGCCAACCCCTGGTGTTGGGAAATTACAAAAAGCGTGATGTATGAATGAGATATAGCATAGTGTGAAGGTGTAGATGACGCATATAGGAAGCAAATAAAGTTGTCCATGTCCAAAAACGGGCTCAGAGAGGTAGATGCCAACCTTGTCCATGGTTTGTCCTTGTGATTTGTTGATGGTCATGGCAAAGGTAGGTTTAATGGGGAACTGTCGCCGTTTAAGTGTAAAAGGTAATTCCAGGTCAGAACTTGTAAGGTCAATTCTAGGAATTAGAACAGTATTGTTAGCATGTGATCCTGTAAGAAGTTTTGCTTCAATAACATTGTGTGTCATGGTGTTGACGACTAAACGTGTACCATTGCATAAACCCTGTTTAGTGTTAAGGTTTCTTAATAGCATGATTATTGTTCCGTTTTTAAGGCTAAGATTGTGTTGTGGTAATCCGGCTGGGTTAATAGTGTTCAAATATTGTAAGGGGAAATTAAGATGGTCATTGTCGTCATCAGAGTCAACTTTGTCAGAGCTGTGCCTCTCCAGGAAGTAATGAAATGACCTGGTTATTAATGTGATCAACATTAATATTTTTTGGACATAATATAGTTCGTTGTGTTAAAAGGGGTATTTGGTGTAATGAGATTGCTGTTCCATATATCTCCGTAACTAAGTCGTCGCAGATAAAGGGTTGAGGAATTGTAATAATATCTGGGTGAAGTCCATCTGTATTGGTGAGTGTACCATCTCCCAGTTGTAATAACCAATTGTTATATTCGGGATCTGGACATCGCATGTTTTGTACCAACTGTATCTTTTGAAAGCAATGGCAATTGTCTGCGTATTTTAAGGTGGACTGAAGAATAGCTGAGCGCATGGCATGTGGAACAATAGCTAAGCACTGTCTAAAATCTCCTCCTAATAAAAGTACCTTTCCTTTAAAGGGAATATTATTATTCATCAACGTTTGTAGAAGTTTATCAATGGTGTTGAGTAAGTGACTGGATGCCATTAGATGCAAACGCAAATGAACTATTGTAGGATCTAATGCAGTTCATAAAGTTTTTACTTTCAGGTACTTCGTTAGTTAGAAGCTTCTGTAGATATGCAGGATATGAATGTAAAGGAGGCAGTCTAATTTGACCCTTTTGACAACAACGTGTAAATTTATTACTTGTATTGCCAGTTGTTTCTTCAGGGAAGTTAAGTGAATGACAATGATTGCAAAATGACATTCATTAATCCCAATGAATTTTCATGAATAGTGGAGTCATTATAGAACGCGTTGTCAGCTAACAGGCGCAATCGTTTAGCAGGTGTCTGTCGTTGATGTCCTTGACGTGTATCTTTTGTCTGTGCCGTTTGAGAGGCGCGGCGTTGTATGTGCAGGATTTGGGACGTGCTATTCTGGAGCTGTAATCGATTTGCCTGTGCTGTGTGAGAAGCCCATTGCAGTTTACAGCGTTCACTGTTTGTATTGAGCCTTGCCCGTTTTTGTATGTCGGTTAGTCGAGCTTTCTCTTTTTGGAGCCTTGCCTGCTTGTTTTCCGGCATTTCAGATGCGCGTTGTAGACGTCTGCGTTTATTTATTTTGTCCCTTCGCTGCCGTTTTTGTATCTCTGAGACTCGAGTTGTTTCGTTTTGAACCCTTGCCTGTTTCGATGCAGCACTTTGAGATGCGCGCTGCATGCGTCTACGTTCACTGTGTCTGTACATCTGTGCTCGTTTCTGTAAATGTGTTAGTTGAGCTTTGCGTTTTTGGAGCCGAGACATTTTTTCTTCCGGGGTATCAGAAGCGCGTTGTAGGCGCTGACGTGTATTGTTTTTTTTCATGCGGGTTCGTGTGTTTGGTCCCGTCATTCGAGCCGTATCGTTTTGTACCCGTGATCGTGAATTCATGACTTGTTTGTTCTTCAGCGTTAGAAATATGGATAAGTAATAAGGAGGATCGCACTCACTGTTAATATGGAGCCTTTTCTGTGGTTGAACGGTTAATAGTGCATCAGTGTAATGAGATAGACCTATGCTGCATAATTTGAACGTGTTCAGATGACGTATGTTTAATACGGACGGTTCGTTCAGTAATGGGGCTGTGTGTCTCATTTCTTATTTATGTTAGTGTGGTTGTGGGTCCGAATCCTCCTTTTTGTGTATGTTTCGTGTGCTATGTCCGTAGTCTGTCCGGTTTCGTGTCCAATGGGTTTATGTGGCGCTCGCGTCTGACTTCTTTTTTTTGTGTGCTAGGGGCGCGTTGCCTCACTTTTTTTTATCTCTGTTAGTGGAGGGGGTGTTTGTGTGTCGTGGGTCTGAATCCTCTTCTTTGTGTGCGTATCGTTTCGTGTGCTATGTGGCGCTTGTGTCTGACTCCTTTCTTTTTGGTGTTCTAGGGGCGCGTCGCCTCATTTCTTATTTCAGTTACTGGAGGGGGGCTTTGTGTGTCATGGGTCTCAATCCTCTTCTTTGTGTGTGTTTCGTTTCGTGTGCCATGGGCTTCGTGCGGCGCTGTGTGCGGTGCCGGCGTCTGACTCCTTTTTTCTGTGTGCTAAGGGCGCCTCATTTCTTATTTTACGTTGCTTTCCATCCGGTTTCCGTTGCTTGGAAGGGGGGTTTTGTGGGGGCGCCTGCGCAGTACGTCTTTTGCGTCCACGGCCCATGTCCGGATGTCCCTGCGTCCATCCGGTTTACCATTCTCGTTTAGTAATATGGATTGCACTCAAATTCTCAATGTGCTTGTTACACAATCCTCCTCATCATGTAACAGACATAGATTCTGAGTTGTCAGTTTATAAGACACACCTATCTAGCAGTGTGTGGAACCTCTTTTGGCCTTCAGAATAGCATGAACTCGTCTGGGAATGGACTCTAAGAAGCTAGATGTGTCATTCAGGAGTGCTGTACCATGCATAAATTATTTCAGTTGCACAAACTTGCTGTAAACAGATCTTTCCACCTCATTCTATACATGCCTTGTGACATGGTGCATTATCATGCAAGAAATATCCATCTTAGTGTAAATAACCTTTAGTCAGAAAATGGATGAACATTATTAGAAACCATGTTTGGTTACAATTTGCCATTTAGGCATTCTTCAAGAGGATATCAGAGCCTCTTCTGAGTGCTCGGAATATATTCTGCACACCATCACATTGGCCTGTAGTGTTGAAATTGCTTGTGCCTAATTCTGGTTCTGCAATAAGCATTATGCAAAAGTTATCTTTTGTCCACTCCTCAACAGCCCTGTTTTGATGCTTCTGTGTCCACTGAAGACACACTTTCTCATTTTTCGCAGATCACATCAGCACTGGACATGGTCATTGTAGCCCATTCAAGATAAATTTCAGTAAGTGGTGTTTTCTGAAATAAACATTCTACACACCCATGTTAAATCTGAATGTGATATGCCTGGTGGCGGCCCATTTGTTTACTTGTACAATTATCACAATTTTCATTTGTCACATGATCCACAAGCCATTTTCATTCACGATATTTTCTATCACAGCAACTTTCTGGCTTTCACACCAGTTTTGGAAAACCCTTTAAATGGCTGTACCTGAAAAGTCCATGACAGCAGCCATCTGGGAGATACAACCAACATGCCTAGTGTTAATAGACATGCCACTTTCAAAGTCACTAAAGGTTACTCATTTTCCCAAATCCAACATTTAAGTGAATACTAACTGAAGGCATAAAAATTGGTCTTCATGATTTATATCACCTGCGGTGGGTTGGCACCCTGCCCAGGATTGATTCCCTGCCTTGTGCCCTGTGTTGGCTGGGATTGGCTCCAGCAGACCCCCGTGACCCTGTGTTCGGATTCAGCGGGTTGGAAAATGGATGGATGGATGGATTTATATCACATGCTGCCATTGTGATGCATGACATGTTAGAATGTATAATTTGTATGATGTTGGGGGATGTGACTAAAAGTCTGGCAATTAAGTGTCTATATAAAATAAATAGTAAATGAATATCAATCTCTTTAAAAAGTAAAAACAGAACTGTATTAACTGCCCCAGTCTCCACATTCAATATATTAGAAAACTTCCATTTCTGTGTGTGAAAATTGTTTCCTTTAACCACCATTCTTTTATTATGTACTTGTATGTAATTTTTTTTGCACAAACCAGTTTGCTACTACCCTATGTATCCTGCATACAGGCAGAAGTAGTGAGTGAACAGTTTAAGCCTGAAGTAGAACAACCCTAACCATAGCCAAATACATTGTCAGCTTGGGAACTGTGTGATTTTCTTGTTAACAATAATGGAAAAAGATGTTTGAAAAATGTATTGTATTGTGAACCAAAAATTAAGATACATACCATTTTATCAGATTTCTGTATCATTACACCTCTGCTGTACTACTGTGTAATTGTTGACAAGTGCCCTTCAGAAGAGCTGTTGATCTGAAGTTGGAGCATTGTGTTACAAAAATAAAGTCATAAATGCACATGTAGTGATCAAAATTTTTATGAAGTTAAAAAGGGCTGTTTATATACATATTTAGATTAATAGAAATAGGCATGGAGATTACACAGAACAACTTAAAAACAAAACTAAGAGTACAGAGACTTACTCGAGTAATAACCTCAAATCCTGGCTCTTCCTGGTGGTTAATTTCAAGTCCAGGTATTGCCTCATTCAGTAAGTCTGCCATTTCTGTTGGTGGTCGTTCCTGATGTACTGAATCAGATCCTTGAAATGCATCAATTAGGTACTTTGTAACTTTAGAGAAACTACCCATTGTTGTTGTATAAGGATCTTTCTTAAATTTCTAAAACAAAATGTCAAACACAAAATTAATTTGAGATTAGAAATAAATAAAAGAAACAAGCAATTCATCTAATTTAAGAGAACAACATTATAACAAAATTTCAGGTAATTTAAGCCAAGGTGTTTGATGTCTTCTACAGTAACATCATGAGATATACAGTATTAAGTTAGGGGCTGAGTTGCTCGAAAAAGGCTAGAATCAATGGAAGCGACATGGAGAAGAAATCCATACCAGATATAGACAGCAAGAGAGACAGAAGGAGACAGAGAAATAGATCAGCAAAGGGAAGAGAGATCCCTGAAACATTTTCTCAAGTAGCAGAGTACTGTAAGAAGTAACACTCTTTGCTGGTATGCTCCAAGTCATGAACGTAGGATGTCCGTTAATAATAATAATAATACATTAATAATAATAACATAATAGAACGTCCCATACTGCGGTGGGTTGGCACCCTGCCCAGGATTGTTTCCTGTCTTGTGCCCTGTGTTGGCTGGGATTGGCTCCAGCAGACCCCCGTGACCCTGTGTTCGGATACTGCGGGTTGGAAAATGGATGGATGGATCTTTCCCATATTCAAAACAATTCACAGAAATTTAGAAATAACAGTGTAGGAACAACATTAGATACATACAGTATAATGTCCATAATATACAGTGCATCCGGAAAGTATTCACAGCGCATCACTTTTTCCACATTTTGTTATGTTACAGCCTTATTCCAAAATGGATTAAATTCATTTTTTTCCTCAGAATTCTACACACAACACCCCATAATGACAACGTGAAAAAAGTTTACTTGAGGTTTTTGCAAATTTATTAAAAATAAAAAAACTGAGAAATCACATGTACATAAGTATTCACAGCCTTTGCTCAATACTTTGTCGATGCACCTTTGGCAGCAATTACAGCCTCAAGTCTTTTTGAATATGATGCCACAAGCTTGGCACACCTATCCTTGGCCAGTTTCGGCCATTCCTCTTTGCAGCACCTCTCAAGCTCCATCGGGTTGGATGGGAAGCGTCGGTGCACAGCCATTTTAAGATCTCTCCAGAGATGTTCAATCGGATTCAAGTCTGGGCTCTGGCTGGGCCACTCAAGGACATTCACAGAGTTGTCCTCAAGCTACTCCTTTGATATCTTGGCTGTGTGTTTAGGGTCATTGTCCTGCTGAAGGATGAACCGTCGCCCCAGTCTGAGGTCAAGAGCGCTCTGGAGCAGGTTTTCATCCAGGATGTCTCTGTACATTGCTGCAGTCATCGTTCCCTTTATCCTGACTAGTCTCCCCAGTTGTCCTTCTGGAAGGTTCTCCTCTCTCCACAGAGGACCAGAGGAGAAGGGCCTTAGTCAGGGACGTGACCAAGAACCTGATGGTCACTCTGTCAGAGCTCCAGAGGTCCTCTGTGGAGAGAGGAGAACCTTCCAGAAGGACAACCATCTCTGCAGCAATCCACCAATCAGGCCTGTATGGTAGAGTGGCCAGACGGAAGCCACTCCTTAGTAAAAGGCACATGGCAGCCCGCCTGGACTTTGCCAAAAGGCAACTGAAGGACTCTCAGATCATGAGAAAGAAAATTCTCTGGTCTGATGAGACAAAGATTGAACTCTTTGGTGTGAATGCCAGGCGTCACGTTTGGAGGAAACCAGTCACTGCTCATCACCAGGCCAATACCATCCCTACAGTGAAGCATGGTAGTGGCAGCATCACGCTGTGGGGATGTTTTTCAGCGGCAGGGACTGGGAGACTAGTCAGGATAAAAGGAAAGATGACTGCAGCAATGTACAGAGACTTCCTGGATGAAAACCTGCTCCAGGGCGCTCTTTACCACAGACTGGGGCGACGGTTCATCTTTCAGCAGGACAACGACCCTAAGCACACTGCCAAGATATCAAAGGAGTGGCTTCAGGACAACTCTGTGAATGTCCTTGAGTGGCCCAGCCAGAGCCCAGACTTGAATCCGATTGAACATCTCTGGACAGATCTTAAAATGGCTGTGCACCGACGCTTCCCATCCAACCTGATGGAGCTTGAGAGGTGCTGCAAAGAGGAATGGGCGAAACTGGCCAAGGATAGGTGTGCCAAGCTTGTGGCATCATATTCAAAAAGACTTGAGGCTGTAATTGCTGCCAAAGATGCATCGACAAAGTATTGAGCGAAGGCTGTGAATACTTATGTACATGTGATTTCTCAGTTTTTTTTTATTTTTAATAAATACAGGATATACTAAACATTTAAAGAAACACTAAGACACAATAGACCAGAATAAAATACAAAAATACACATACTATGAGAAAATCATGAACAAAAAACATAATTTGCGGAATAAGTACAAGTCATCCTGAGCATCCTGGGTAAGTTAAATGCCTTTCTGAATAAATGTGTTTTAAGTTGTTTTTTTAAAAAGAATACGTTGAGTCTATTATCTCATATATTAGGGTAGGTTACTTCAAACTCTGGGTGCAATAGAGATGAGCACAGGCTAATTTGGGGCACTCAAAAATTAATGGACTTTAGTGGGTGAACAGGAGCGAAGTGATGAAGGAAGTTACTGATGTAGTCTGGTGCAACACCTTTTATAGTTAGTACTAAGTTATTAACAGAATTTATTCTTCAGTCATGTAAGTCACAGGGAGCCAGTGAAGGAAGAGCAGGGTTTCTGTTATGTGCTTTCTTTTGCGGTTCTGTGTAAAGAGTAGAGAGTTTTAAACCAACTTAAGCTGTAATAACAGATAAGAAGGGGGACCTATTTCACAAGTCAATGCGGGATGTAATAAAAGCAAAAGCAAGATTCTTAGCATTGGAAAAGGAAAGGAATGAGCGAACATGGGATATGTTACAGTGGTGGAAGAAAGAAAATTTTTTATTGTTATTTATGTGGGTAGAATAAGAAAGCTAAGAATCAAAAATGATACCATGATGTCTACAACATCATCACCAAGGGTGACTGAAAAGGAGCAAACCTTTGTAAGCGGAGATTTAGTGCCAATTAGCATGACTTCAGTTTTGCTGCAGTTTAAAATTTTAAAGTTATATTCCATCTAGTTTTAAATTTCATTGAGGCACTGGCTCTTTCTTACTCCTGCATGTCTTCTTCCTTTCTTTAACTTCCACAATCTTTTTCTTGTTTTCCTTTTTTCTTTTCTTCCCTAACATTTGCACTTCCCTGTTTAAAGTGGGGTGAGGTACAGCTGCAGTAATCACAGCTCCAGCGCTAATGAGGGACACAGGAAAACCTGCACACGTACAGGAAGTGCAGGGCCACCCGTTTCCACATCTCACTGCTCAGACCACACTACCATGCCCCACCCAAAGACACAATTGTGAAATATTATTTACTTATTTAAAACCTGCCAATAAGTCATGGACTGCCAATCAGCGGTGGACCTCACTTTACCATAGCCCCCTCATCTTGTCTTGAGCTATGAGCTGTTGTAATGTAAATGTAACTTGGATGTAGTCACCTCAATTAGAGGTGCACACACAATTGATTTTTGCCAAGTTCCAGTTAAACTTAACATATCAGGGTTGCAGTCTGTAATGAATTCTGACAGTATTATTTGCTTTGACATTGACAGATTTTGAATTAGGCAAAGCACTGTTAGCAGCTAAGAGTTCATTGTGCACAGATCCACATCCACACTTTATTTCAATGTAGCACAGATTTGGCAGACTGATTCCCTTATTCCCAAAACCCTGTTTAGGATGATATATTCCAGAACAAGTGCTGCTGGTGAACTTCACAGTTGTTTCCTGATAATGGTGACGACCCAATCCTTAGTGCAGATATTTGGGGTGCCGCACAATACCAATGTCTTTTAGGACATTCCAGTCTGACCATTTGCTCTGGACAAATTGTTTAATATGCAGAAGTTTATTGTGAGAGCATTTCAGCATAGTGGAAAGCCAGTACTTATCTGAGAATGGCAAGCCAACTAAAAGGCAAAGTAGCATAGCAGGGAAGGTGAGTGGCAACAACAAAGCAGGAAAAATCCCATAGAAGTATAATGATGCCACTGGAGGTTTGATCCATCACAAATGTGGGAAATAATATAAGATACATGTAAACATAATTACCATAGTTCAGCGGTTACTGCATATAGCAATGGACAACTGCAAGAGCCCAAGGAAACATAAAAATGCAATCAAAGGACCGATGATGTAGACACTGGTCCCCCATGGTAGTCCCCATGGTATACATCCAAATATGCTCCCTGAAGTGAAATAAATTTAAAGAAAGTAGCTCAAAGATGAACATTAGGAGCTCTAAAGATGTCTGTTTCCTGCCAGTGTCAGTCGATTTTGGAAGAAAAAGATAATAGTTTTATAGCAGAGCAGAAAAGAGAAGGCAGGTAGCAAGAAAATAATAAATAGTGGTTTAAGAAAGGTAATCAAACAGGAGTCCCGTGGGATAAACAGGCCAGCTAGTCACTAAATGTTATAGAAATCCTGATACCAATTAAGACAGGTGTTTGGTTCTAGGTGTTTTATTTGCTTGCTGTGTGTTTATGTTTCTATTACATGTCTTTGTTATTCTTCCAAAATGTTTTCAGCCAACAATTATATTCAAGTCTGTGAGCCATTTTGCATTCATGGGGTAAAACTAAACAAGTCCTTGTGATAACTATTTAACATAAACAAAATGACTCCTCATTTTAAAAATTTGATTTTCGTGTTTTTTCTTGCTTGTGTCCTCTGTGCAGCAATACGTTTTTCCTGTATAAATACCTGTATAAGGCCAAATGTGGTGTCATCAAGTAGATTCTCAAAGGATTGTGAGAGACCTTTGCTGTTGTTGTTGGCAACCAAAACATCCTTCTCAGGAGACCTAAAAAACAAATAGGAACAATATTATTTGTCCCATTGTATAAAGCATCATGAAGTAATGTAATTACCAAACTTTGCATATAATCATTCTTAGATGCATTACACAACACAATATAATTAGCTTCAGTTAATGTGTGCCTGTTGAATATATTGTTGGCTATATTATCTTAATTGCAAGTTTTTCATCTTTCTACATTGATATTTAATATGCAAAATTCAGTAGCTTTGATTGTATGAATAAAAAAGGTTTAAAATAACAAATATGCTGAAATCAATTAACATCTGCTTTCCTTTTCAATAATGTTTACATAAATGGTAAGTTGCCTGTGAATGGCTTTTGAAAATGTACTACCTACAGTGCCCTCCATAATGTTTGGAACAAAGACACATTTATCCTTTTTTACTGCTCTTCTTCACAGTTTAAAATTACAAGTCAAACAATTTAGACATGATTAAAGTGCATATTGTAGACTTTAATTTAATTGTATTTGCATACATTTCATTCACATCATGTAAAAATTACAACAGTTTTTATACACTTTTGTTCTTCCATTTCAGGACACTATCATGTTTGGAACAATTAGCATCAGAGGTGTTTGTGATCACTCAAGTGTGTTTCATTCCTGCATAGTGCAGGCATATGATATCTACGCTTGCTTCTACCTACAGACTACCTCTGTAGTTGTCATTGTTCAACATGAGGACAAAAGCTTTGCCAATGTAAATCAAAGAAGACATTATGAAGCTAAAAAAAACAAGAATGGAGCCATTGGAGACATTGGTAAAACCTTACGATTACCTAAATCACCTGTCTGAAATTTTATTAAGAAGAAAGAATGCACTGGTGAGGTCAGTAATCGCAAAGAGACTGATAGGCAAAGGTAGACTTCCACTTCTGATGAAAGAAGAATCCTTACTGTGGTAAAGAAAAATCCCCAAATGTCTGTCTGACAGGTCTGAAACAGTCTTCAGGAGGTAGATGTGTGTGACAGAGACGACTATACACAGAAAACGTGTGACGGAGACGACTATCCATATTACTAACCGAGAATGGTAAACCGGAAGGCAGACGCAGGTACACGGCGATGGACGCAGGAGACATAGTGCGCAGGCGCCTACAGCGCACGTCTCATAAACCGCAAGCGAAGTCTGATCCACCGCGAATGAAGGAGTCACGGCTCAAAAACGAAAGAGCTCAACTAACGAAGGAGTCACGGCTCAAAAACCAAAGAGGTCAACTAACGTAAATAAGACATGAAGCAACAACGCGCCCATAGCTAACGACTAATGACACAGCCACACAGAAAACAGGATTCTGCACTGCACCCCAGAGTCAAATGGAAGACACTACGGAGTCTGCAAAGGTCCACAAAGATAGTACGGAAGGTGCAAGAAAGTACGAAAGGCGCAGGCGCCTACAACGCGCTTCTGAACTAAACGTCCACACTACACAGCATGGTCCGGGTAATAAGAATAAACGAACTCTCCGTATTAAACGTACGGCATCCTCACACGTCCAAACCATATAGCATATGTGAATCACATTACAGTAATGCATTATTAACAGTACAACCACAGAAAACGCTCTGTATTAACAGTAAGTGCAATTATCCATATTACTAACGGTAGACAACGGATAACTAATGGAGTCACGGTCACGGCTCCAAAACGATCCAGCTCAACTAACGGAGCAACAAAAACGAGCCCGCATGGATAAAAACAATAAACGTAGGCGCCTACAACGCGTGTCTGAAACCGCGGAAGCAAAACTGTCTTGGCTCCAAAACCAAACAGCTCGACTAACGGAGCTACAAAAAACGAGCCCACATGGACAAATACAATGAACATAGACGCCTACAACGCGCATCTGAAACTGCGGAAGCAAAGCAGACACGGGTTCAAAATGAAAGACCACAACTGACGGAGATACAAAAACGAGCCCGCCTGGATAAAATCAATGAACGTAGGCGCCTACAACGCGAGTCTGAAATGCCGCAAGCAAAGCAGGCACGGCTCCAAAAAGAAAGAGCTCGACTGACGTGACTACAAAAACGAGCCCGCCTGGATAAAAACAATGAACACAGGCGCCTACAACGCGCTTCTCAAACAACGCAACCAAAGGAGTCATGGCTCCAAAACGAAACATCTCAACTAACGGACATACAGAAACGAGCCCGCCTGATTACAATTAACGAACGCAGGCACCTACAACGCTTTATCTGCAATGACTTAATGACGGAGGTGTTTGGAACAGCAATCTCATTAGACCAGATACCACTATTAACACAACGGGCTATATTATGTCCAAAGAATATGGACGTTGATCGCATAAATAACCAGGTCATTGCGTTACTTCCTGGAGAAAGCCGCCTCTTTCTAAGTACTGACAATGTTGATTCTGAAGACGAGAATGAGCATCTTAATTTCCCCTTAGAATATTTAAACACTATTAACCCAGCCGGATTACCACAACACAATCTTAACCTTAAAATCGGGACAATAGTCATGCTATTAAGAAACCTTAATACTAAACAAGGTTTATGCAACGGTACATGTTTAGTCATCAACACTATGACAGACAATGTTATTGAAAAGAAAACTTAAAGGGACGAAAAGCCCAAAACCAAGCAGGAACTGAAGATGGCTGCATTAGAGGCTTGGCAGAGCATCAACAGAGAAGATACTCAGCACCTGATAAATCTATGAATTGCAGACTTCAAGCAAACAATGAATGCAAGGGATATGTAACAAAGTACTAAATATGACTGTTTTAATATACTGACCACTGCTATATCTCAAACATTATGGTGCCCTGAAATGGGGGGAACCCTATATGAAAGTGTTGTTATTTCAATATGGTGCGACTAAAATGTATGCAAATGTCCCTAAATGAAAATGTGCACTTTAATCACATCTAAATTTTTGGATATGTAATTGTAAACCGTGAAGCAGAGGGGTAAATCAAGGAAAAATGTGTTGTTGTCTCAAACATTATAGAAGTACTCTTGTGTCAATGTATTATTTTACATTTTTGTGATACCTCTTTAACAAAATGTGCTCTCTTTTTTGTTATTTTAAATATTATTTATTGGCTTAACTGGGATGTTGAAATTCTGTATTTGGCTGCATTACTATTAAAACTAGTTTAAAGCATACTGCATTAGAAGTCACAATAAATGCCTATATATAGTAAAACAAGGACAAACAACTCATAAGCATATATCTCAATAATGAGAATTACATCTCATACAGAGTGAATTTTATAATAACATTTAGTAAAAAATACACAACTTTAAATTGCTAAATCACAACACTAAAGTGTAGGAGTACCAACACAGAAGTCAAACTGTCTTTCAACCCAGTACCATCCAAGAGTTTAAGAAATAAGAGGAACAAAGTTAAACAGGTGTGATTGCAGTTTCAGAGAGGTGAAATAATGCATTTCTGTTTTATTCTTTGGGGAAATTTATTTGAAGGGAGAGTGGAAAAAAAAAAACGAGCAAAGTAAGTGACCTTACAGAGTCATCTTATTTCAAATCCTTCTGCCATGCAGGGTGACATAATTTCTCCAATTTGCCTATAAAGTAAATGACTGTTTTTTTGCTGATATACAAACAAACACAAGTTAGACAGATATCAATATTAGCACATAAAAATATCCAGGAAATGACAGTTATCACATCATTTTAAAGTAAGTAAAAACAGAAGTGTCAGTTTCAGAGGCAGCTACCCTGTTTCAATAATAAATGCCTACAACTGTCCACTCCTAAGTGTGAATACTGTTAAACTAGCTTATAGCATACTGCAGCTGGTAAGTAAATGCTTTGTAGTCACATTTGTGTAAAGTTGGTTCCTAGCCTGATTTAGTAATTTGCATTAAAAATATATGGATCAAAGTAAACACATTATAAACTGATACTTAACAGTAACCATACTGGCCATTATTTCTTTCTGCAAAAATCTGTGAATGTAACTATATAAAATATTTATTAATTGATCCAAGTCTACCAAAACCTGCTTCATCTAATGATCCCACTGATATGCTTTTAAAGAGTTAACAAAAGTCCTTAAAAAATGTTATGGAAAGTTCTTGTTTTTGCAACTGTTTCACAATGTAATTCAAAAACCTGTTCAGAAAAGTGTGAAGACTGGATCACACAATTGGACTATCAGAATAAATATGATATACCTACATAATGTCCCTATCTGGAAGAGAAGGGTGATCGCCTGGATTGCGACAACTACAGGGGGATAAAACTGCTCTCGGTGCCGGGTAAGATCTTTGCTAGGGTCATCCTCAATAGGATCAGTGATCACTTGCTCACCTACCAGAGGATGGAGCAGTCTGGTCTTTTCGTAAAGCGTTCAACTCAGTTAACCAAGCTGCCCTGTGGGACATCCTGAGACTTTGCGGAATCCCCTCAGGGTTGCTGGATATCATGGCCGGCATGTACACTGGTGCTGTAAGTGCTGTGCAGAACCTCTGCGTTTTTCCCAGTTGATTCTGGGGCTTGTTAGAGGTGTGTTGTGTCATTGTTGAGGACCCGAGTGGCCAAGGGGACACCCACATAACACCTGGATGAGGCAAATAGAGGGTCATTTCCAGAGGGTGGGACTGGACTACATGTTTGCCTGGGGGGTTGCCAACCAGGATCCCAAGCTGTTTCATCATGTGGTGGGTGTGGCAACGTGCTGTACCAGTGCATGCTTCCCAACCTGACCTGCATAATCTTCAGTCTTAACCACAGAATCTGTTGAAACACTTTAGAAAGTAATAAACAAGAAACCCCAATCATGGCTTTCAATTCACTCCAGTAACCCAAATATTTTTATGTTATTTCTTTTGCATCAGTGTTCCATATCCAGTAGTTATTTTTTACAATCACTAGTTCTGTTGTAGCATAGTCTTTTAACTGCACAAGAAGCACTCTTTGCAGTTTACTTAGTTCAATCATAATATTCGATTGGGATTAATAAAGTATCTATCTATCTATTTATCTATCTATCTATCTATCTATCTATTCAGTATTTCAACATTAATTCTGCTAGCCAATGTTTGTATTAATGTTGCTTCAAAATTAGTGATAAAAAATTTCTACTAGGTTGCCATCTAACCTGCCATTCATAACCTTAGGCCTCCGCAACTTGTTCAAAGGCAAAATGCCAGTATCATAAACAGGATATACAAAATTGAGTGTTGAAAGCCTACAATGGAATGGAAGTAGTACTGTAAATTGAAGCCAGCTGAAGCAACCAACATGTGCAGTAACCCTGTCCAAAGCATGACGTAACTATCCCGTCAAGTAACGAAGTCAATGCTTTTACAACTTTGTGGTCATCTTTATTTATTTTCTTCTTAATTACCAAAATGTTGTCACGAAATAAATTTCACTGCAAAGGCCCAGCTTAAAACAGTAAGCTGTTGTCAATAGTTTAAAATACACGTCTCACAGAATATTATTTAATAAAGATATAACAATAAGGACAATGACCATATTCTACAGTTCTCACATAGCAAAATATCAAATAAATAGTAACATGTACACAACACACACACACACACACACACACACACACACACATACATACATATATATATATATATATATATATATATAGTGAACCACCACGGGGCACTCCTGACACAGACAGATGCTAGGCATAAGTGCAGCACACCACACGCTTTATTTACAAGTGGGGAAGTGCTTTACCACCAATCCCCACAACAGCACAGTATGAAACACCAATATACAGTTCCACAGCACTTTCTTTCCTTCTCTTTCTCTTCCTCGTTCCACCTCCATTCTTCCACGCACAAGCTTCGTCTCTCTTCCTCCCGACTCTGGCACCCCAAGTGAAGTGAGCAGACTCCTTGTATGCTGCTCCTGGGAGTGCTTCAAGTGGCTTGTTAGCCAGATCTAGAATCACTCCTAGGTGTGCTGGAAGCCCAATGTAGGACTCTGCAGCTTATCTTGGTGGCCCCCAAGGAAACCAACAGGGCTGTCCCAAACTCCAAATCCCATGAAGCCCTAAAGAAATCCATGGAGCCACAGCAATGTTTGTATTGCAAACCAATATTAAATAAAAAAAAAAAAAAAACTTTTTATTGAACTATTCTTTTTTCAAATAAGTAATTTTCATTGTTATCCTTTTTATTACACATCAATCTTTATATTATTAAAATAAAATGGCTCAAGATCAAGTCTACTTTTAGGTTTATACAATGTTTTATATACTGTAGTTGTAGAAAAGGCTATTACATGTCAAATCCTGTTATAGTGAATATCAAACATTTATTCAACCAGAAAGGGCTACTGAAGATAATAATGCAATGCAAAAGATACTTAATGCCATGCCTATACTTTCGCCAAGTCTTTAGAACATGGCAACAGACAGACAGTTTCTATCTTATGTAGGAGGAGAACGGGCATCCCAGATGAAATGGGGAAATATACATTACCCAGACAGGAGACCAGAACGACGTCGAAAGCATATTCGCCAGTGATCAAGAAAAATAACCGAGTGTCTAGCCGGCAGGAAATAATTGCTGGGAACTGTGAGTTGTTCTATTCCCAGTATGCTAGGTGGCAGTTATCTTCATATGAAAACCCAGTCAGGACACCCGCAGGGATGCTTGGGAATTTAAGTGTGGACGTGCAGCCCTGTTGGGATCCCTACATATTGATAGAGAGAGCTGTCAGGGGAGGACCTCCCTACATTTCTTACGGCCCAGAAGTGTTTCCCAGAGGATATGACATGACATCGGAAACAATCCCAGGCCGGCCAAAAGGGAAGCCCGCTGCCACACACGGACGAGTCAGACAATACTCGGCGGAAGAGAGAAGGAGGAGGATTGATTTTTTTAATTATGTGTTTTCATTGTGCTTGCGCAACTGGTTGAAGAGGTGATTTGGAAGGGTGCTTGTGAGGAGAATAAAAAGCCTTTATTTTATTCTACAAATGTGTGGTGCTTTACTGTGTCTTTGTTTTGGGGCTCTCTGGTGCCCCCTTGTGGTCATACTTGTTAGACCAAAAGAAAGTGATAGTCTGTCACAAAATTTCCGGTCTCGGCGGTCCCATCGAGGTTCGCTGAGAAAGTAGGTGCGACATCATACAGGTAGAGCTGAATTTGGAGTCTGTGCTCCACCGAGCATCCACATGGGTAGTTGTGTCATGTGCGGATACTATACTGTTCGAGTTTCATAGCGCTTCTCAAAGTTTTCTCTGCAATGAAAAAAAAAACTGAGAAACAGCGTCAGTTCATGCTGAAAAAAAGTTATATCTAACGTCTTATTTTCAAATTAAATTTTTTTTGCAGTTTAAGAAGTGATTTTTTTATACAGGTATTGTAAAGCTTGGGTCACAGAGTTGCACGAGAGACAGGAAAGCAAGTCCAGGTTTCCATGGAAAATACAGGTACTTTATTACTGTGCAGAGAAGACAGCTACAGTCTCAAGACTTTGTTCAAAATAGGAGCTGTTAGTTCAGTATTCTAGTACACAAGGCAGGAACCATGACATGGGGGCAATTATCCTACTTTAGCTCCCATCTTCAGAATGTAAGAACACCAGCAGCTCGGAATCACCACTGTGGCAGACCAGGAAGAGTGTGAGGAAGAGCAGGTCAAAGCCCAGTGTTAAATGTTCTAAACATTATGCAACAAGCATGTTACATGGCAAGCCTAATCCTGCAAAGGACAACCAATTGCTTTACCCTTGGTTTACTGCTTATCAGATGCAGCAGGGCAGCTACGGAGCTGTCCTTGCACCGCTGCTGTTAGAGATGGCGAATTGCTGGCGACACTAGTCACAATAGTGTATGCATTTTCTCCATATTTGTTATAATGAAATTTCTGTTAAAACAAAATATTTTTATGGTCCCCTGAATTTCTTTACAATGGGATTTCACTTGTATTATTCTACTATATCACTATTAGTATAATCATTTTGTATTAAATTTAAAAATAATCTTATTAGGTATATTTTTGTTTGCCTTAAAAATCCTAAACATTTTTTAAACTTATTTCTTGGTAAAACAAAATTATATTGATCCTCAGAAAACTACACTGGAGAATGAAAGCAGAAGACTACTACTTCTTCTTCATTTTACCCACTTCTATGTGGAATCAATGTGCTTGATTAACCTTCTCCATGCAGCTCAGTCCTTCCCTAGTCAAACCTCTTCCATTAAATCTGCTTTAACCTTCTCCGTTCACATCCACGTTGGCCTCCCTTGCATTCTACTTCTGCTTTCTTCAATTTCAGCAATTACAGTCTTGTTTAGTTAACAAATAACAAAAGCACTATAAACATCACATCACAAAACCCATACTAGTGCTGCTATTATAATTTATTTTCTCAAGACTCTCACATTAGGAACTGGATGTACACAAAAATATACAGAAATGGGATCTAAACACATATTTTCTTAACTTGGTTGTACTTGCAACTGAATACGGATCCAAGCTCCACTGTAAATAAAAAAGCAGGTATTCTATTTTGTTTTATGTTCTCCCATTTGAACTGCTCAGTTATGGTTTATATCCTAATAAAATAACTCTGTCTTTCAATTAAAATATCCACAACAGACATTTAGCTATGTTAGCCATCAGTTACATAAATAAGACTGATATTCATCAGTGGCTGCATACCTCACTCATGAAAGCAGAGTGATCTACCTCAGCCACTCAGTCAGATAACTAATAAGCAGATTGTTTGTGAATATGATATACATGTACAACCATGATTTCAGAAAGTTGGAACACTACAGACAATGCTAATGAAAACAAAAAGGAGTGATCTGTAAATTAAATTCACCCAGTACTATATTGAAAAAACTACAACAACATGATATTTGATGTTTTACCTTGTGAATTTGTCTTTTGAAAATATATACTCATGTCAAATCTGAGGACTGCATCATGCTCAAGAAAAGTTAGGACAGTCAAGTTATACAGTGATCCCTCGCTATATCGCGCTTCGCCTTTCGCGGCTTCACTCCATCGCGGATTTTATATGTAAGCATATTTAAATATATATCGCGGATTTTTCGCTGCTTCGCGGGTTTCTGCGGACAATGGGTCTTTTAATTTCTGGTACATGCTTCCTCAGTTGGTTTGCCCAGTTGATTTCATACAAGGGACGCTATTGGCAGATGGCTGAGAAGCTACCCAACTTACTTTCTCTCTCTCTCTCTCTTGCGCTGACGTAGGGGGGTGTGAGCAGGGGGGCTGTGTGCACCTGCTTCCTGAAGGACATGCTGCACGGTGCTTCGCATACTTAAAAGCTCAAAGGGCACGTATTGATTTTTGACTTTGTTTTTCTGTGGCTCTCTCTCTCTCTTCCTGCTCCTGACAGAGGGGGTGTGAGCTGCCGCCTTCAACAGCTTTGTACCGGCGGTGCTTCGCATACTTAAAAGCCAAAAAGCCCTATTGATTTTTTTTTTTGACTGCTTGCTTTGCACTCCTTTGAAAAGGAAGATATGTTTGTATTCTTTTAATTGTGAGACAGAACTGTCATCTCTGTCTTGTCATGGAGCACAGTTTAAACTTTTGAAAAAGAGACAAATGTTTGTTTGCAGTGTTTGAATAACGTTCCTGTCTCTCTACAACCTCCTGTGTTTCTGCGCAAATCTGTGACCCAAGCATGACATTCTAAAAATAACCATATAAACATATGGTTTCTACTTCGCGGATTTTCCTATTTCGCGGGTGGCTCTGGAACGCAACCCCCGCGATGGAGGAGGGATTACTGTATTACCATTTCTTTTAATAACACTAAACGCATGAGCACTGAAGATATAAGTCTGTTAGTTTAGTAAATACAGTTTTCCCTCATTCATCAATTATGCAGGTCTTCAGCTGCACACTGGATTTTAGACCTTAAGTCTGTTAGTTTAGTAAATACAGTTTTCCCTCATTCATCAATTATGCAGGTCTTCAGCTGCACACTGGATTTTAGACCTGACACTAAATGTAGGGGTGTAGTTATGTTTATTTAAATTATACAATGGACTACAAAAAGTAAATGTGACATGATGTTTGTTACATCACCGTTATCTACTGAATATATAGTGTTCAAACAAAAATCAAATCTTGGCATGTCAACAAATTCTAAAGAAGGAAAAACATTTCAAGGGGTACTTTTTCAAATGACTGCATATCTACAGCATTTTTTAGCATTAGCATATTGTTAGGAGGGATGTCATAATACCAGAATTTTTGTATTTGACACCAGTACCAGTGAAATTTTATGATTCTCAATACCTTTCGATGCCACGACAAAAACAGAAATCCCACTCAATTACTTTTTACCTCCATTTATTGAAGTGAAGAGTGCCTTTTTCTGTAATCCAATATAAACTATATAAATATTAACAGTAACAAAAGATTTAAAACATTGGCATACACATGACCCAAGAATCATTTAAGTAGTATTGGCATTCATAAAAATCAAAATACAATTCAGAGCTTGAATTTTAATGTGTGGGAGAGATGGTAATAGGATTTCAACACAGGGTTTATAAAGAATGATAAATCATTGACCTCACAGGTGGCGCAGTGGTAGTGCTGCTGCCTTGCAGTAAGGAAACTGTGGAAGATTGTGGGTTCACTTCCCGGTTCCTCCCTGTGTGGATAGCGCTTTGAGTACTGAGAAAAGCGCTATATACAGTAAATGTAATGAATTATTATTATTATTTATTATTACGTGATTTATCTTAGCATGTGCACATTCTAAATTTATTCTCTTGACATTATCTGGCCAGTAACTTTAAACAACTGCTTAAAATGTATAGTAAATATAAAAACTCAAACATTATTATATATGTACTGTTGAATTCATAGATTACAAGATAATTCAGGATATTCCATTTAAACCATCTTTTTAAAGCTGTTTTTGTAACAGATTCAGGGTGCATATTCGATGGTTCAAAAGTCTCTACACATTACCAATATTATCCTATAGTACTGTATATTAAAAGATTTGCAAAAGGCTTGTCAATAAAATAAAAGTCAAATACCATCAAACACAAATTATGTACTATGTAAATACACTTTTGAAGCAGAAGTCCCCATTTCCTGAATTCCCAATATTGAATTCCGAGCTATGGCAGCACTTTGTCTGAATGTTTAGCTTAACACTCATTTTCTGCAGCCAGGGTTGGAAGTGTCCACAAGATAAACTTTCTGAGACAAATGCGCAGGCAATAGCATTATTTCTATTCCTGGTTGAGGAAGACCTAAGAAATACTATATAACAGCCAAAGAAACCTTGTATTATTATTTTATTAAATTTAACAGCTAGCTATTTATATTCAAGTCAAACAGAAATTAAACTAACATTGATTTATCCCTCCAAATCCTTATCCTAACGCTTTCATTATTAAAGACACTGATAAGAACTTTAATAAACGCTATCAGTTTTTAGCTTTAATATGATAGTGAAGCAAGTGCATGCAAGTGATGAGACAACTGGCATGACATTTTCTCCAAAGATCAGGCAGAAAAAAACAAACAGCTCTTGAGGGGTAGAATTAGGTTATGAACAAATGCATCCTATTTCACAAAAGCCAGGGTTAGTGACAAAGGGCAAGTCATTCATTTTTGTGCCCTAGATGTGAAAAAAGCGTATCAGGCAAGGAAATTATTTTATAAAAGGACACTTTTTTGCATGAGCTCTAGAATAGAAAAATGTATTAGTACGTTATTCCTCTTTATATCTTTTTTTAACGGGGTGGGGTGTTTAAAATTTCCTAAATGTACTCATAATAAAAAAGTATAAACAATTCTGGCAATGAAATTAACATATTAATGCAGCTATCTGCCATTCTTTCAGACGCATTTAAAAATAAAGAGGGATCTCTTTACAAGACTTGAAGATGTATTATTAAGCACTAGGGGGCTTCGCTCGCCAACCCCTGGTGTTGGGTAATTATAAATAGCGTGATGTATGTATGAGATATAGCATAGTGTGAAGGTGTAGATGATGCATATAGGAAGCCAAGAATAAATTGTAAGGCACAGTGTAAAGATTTATCGGAAAATTTCTTTGTACACAACATTAGTAGTAAAGATGGTGTGTTGTTCTTGAATGAGTTTCTCTTGGCATCATTTCTCATTTTCCGGTGCTTGGAGGGGGGCTTTGTGTGGCGCCTGCGCACTACGTCTTTTGCGTCCACGGCCCATGTCCCTGCGTCCATCCGGTTTACCATTCTCGTTTAGTAATATGGATATGCTCAGCTTTCGTCCTGCTTCTTTGTATCTCACCTGGTTTCTCATACCTTATTAATGACTCTTATAAAATAAATCATTTTCTCATCACTTCCAGTATTCACACTCATCACTTCCAGTATTCACTCAGTTATAATTTATAAGTTGGCTGAAGGCAGTATAACTGTTTTAAATAACTTCTCATCATTACTAGGTAGTCAACTATAACATTCTTGCCTTCATTATCTTCTAACATTAACTTTTTTGATTTAACAATAGCATCCTGATGCATGAAGATGTTTTTGCTCAAAGGATTCTGAATTTGATGTTTCGACCTAGAGCTGTGAATAAAAACTGTTAAAAAACGTTTAGCCCATTTGATTATGAAATCCATTTAGGAGAAGAAAAAAACACTTAGCACCTAAGGGCCATTTGTAAGTCTGGCACTTCCTTGAACAGGTCATTTACTTCTTGGCATTTACTATAAAGCAAAATGAACGTACACACATGTAAACTATCGTACTCTGCATTGTATAAGTAGATCTTGTCTACCTGAAAAAGGATGAAATGCACATTTTAGAGGAACAGTGCAATCCTTGTGACCTTCCAGTGCTCAGCAGAGTGCGCCAAAAATAAGCTAAAAATTAAACCTCCCAATTATGAGGTACTGTAATTCAACATTAAGTCCGTAATTGTGTGTAAAAGTATACACGTTTCTAATTGTTCATACAAAACTTTTATCCAAATATCATGGATTTTAACATCCCCTATTACTTTTTTAAAATTTTATTGATTTTATTAAAATCAAATAACATTCCATACACAAGTTTTACAAAAAAGAAAAAAAAAGGGGTTAGAAACAAATCAACCCCCACCGCTGAGAAAAAGACCTAGGCCAGCAGTGTAAAACGTTATGCTAGTAAAGATAAGTGAATAGATAAATTAATAGATGAATAAAGATAAATGGAGTATAAGAGGGGAGAGAACCTGCTTCATCTATCTAAATGCTTATTGTAAAATGTTATTGATTAGATCCTGCCAGGTTTTGAAAAAGGTTTGTACAGCTCCTCTAAGTGCAAATTTGATTTTTTCTAGTTTCAAATAGTATATAACATCAGTTACCCATTGACTTAGAATAGGTAAGGGTAATAGGTAGTTAGGATTCTTCCAATTGAGCAAGATACATCTACAGTAATCCCTCCTCCATCGCGGGGGTTGCGTTCCAGAACCCCCCGCGAAAGGTGAAAATCCGTGAAGTAGAAACCATATGTTTATATGGTTATTTTTATATTGTCATGCTTGGGTCACAGATTTGCACAGAAACACAGGAGGTTGTAGAGAGGCAGGAGCTTTATTCAAACACTGCAAACAAACATTTGTCTCTTTTTCAAAAGTTTAAACTGTGCTCCATGACAAGACAGAGATGACAGTTCCGTCTCACAATTAAAAGAATGCAAACATATCTTCCTCTTCAAAGGAGTGTGCGTCAGGAGCAGATAATGTCAGAGAGATAGAGAAAGGCTTTTAAGTATGCGAAGCACCACGGCACAAAGCAGTTGAAGGCGGCAGCTCACACCCCCTCCGTCAGGAGCAGAGAAAGAGAGAGAGACAGATAAAAACAAACAACCAAAAATCCATACGTGCCCTTCGTGCTTTTAAGTATGCGAAGCACCGTGCAGCATGTCGCTTCACGAAGCAGCTGCACAGAAGGGAGCAAAATGAAGATAATCTTTCAGCATTTTTTGACAAGCGTCCGTATCATCTAGGTCTGCTCAATCCCCCTACGTTAGGATCAGAGAAAGTCAGCGCAAGAGAGAGAGAGACAAAAGTAAGTTGGGAAGCTTCTCAGCCATCTGCCAATAGCGTCCCTTGTATGAAATCAACTGGGCAAACCAACTGAGGAAGCATGTACTAGAAATTAAAAGACCCATTGTCCGCAGAAATCCACGAACCAGCAAAAAATCTGCGATATATATTTAAATATGCTTACATATAAAATCCGCGATAGAGTGAAGCCGCGAAAGGCGAAGCGCGATATAGCGAGGGATTACTGTACATGCTAGTAATGTAGTTAAAGGCAATTGCAGTTTGTTTGTCCTTCTCCACTTTAAGCCCATCAGAAAGTACCCCAAACACAGTTGCTAGGGGATTAGGAGGGATTTGGACACCAGGGCTGTCTGAAAGGCAACCAAAATGTTGTTAATTTGGTACAGGCCCAAAACATGTGGCCCAGTGAGGCCGGAACTTGATTGCAGCGTTCGCAGGTTGGATCTTGCCCCGGAAACATTTTGGACAATTTTAAACGAGAAAGATGCGCTTGGTATATAATTTTGAGTTGAATAAATGTATGCATTGCACATATGGAGCTCAAGTGAATTCTGTGCATTACTACTTTCCACTCCTTTTCTGAAATGTTAAATATGAGATCCTTTTCCCACTCTTCTCTTGGATTTTTGAAAGAGAGGGACTGTAAAATAGTTTTATATATTATGGAAATGCTGTCCGAGTCCTCGAGACTCAGCAATATTTTTTTCCGGCATGGATGTAGGTGGGAGGTGAGGAAAATTGGGCAGGGTCTGTTTAACAAAGGTTCGAATTTGAAGGTAGTGAAAGAAATGTGTTGCTGGAAAGTTAAATTTAGAGCGTAATTGTTCATAGGATGCAAAGACATTATCTATGTACAGATCTCTAAGTGATTTAATCCCAAATGTTTTCTAGGCATTAAAAACTGCATATGTTTGAGAGGGTGGAAAAAGGTGGTTCTCGTGCAGAGGTACCACAGATAAAATCTTCTCTATCTTAAAATACTTCCTACATTGGTTCCATATTCTGATTGAGTGAAGCACAATTGGGTTGTTAGTATATTGGCGATATATTGTATTTATTGGGGTGTAAAGCAAGGAATATAAAGAAGTACTGCAGGATTTTACTTCTATTGCAAACCAAGCCTGTGTATGTTCATCTATTTGTGTCCATGTTTTTATAGTTTGTGTGTTTGCTGCCCAGTAATAAAATTGAAAGTTAGGTAAAGCCATGCCACCTTCCGCCTTACAGTAGGTCTTTGTAGGGTAGCCCTTTGGATATGTGAATGTTTTGAATTCCAAATAAATGAGGTTATGGTTGAGTCTAATTTCTTAAAAAATGACCTATTGATGTATATTGGAATGTTTTGAAATAAAAAGAGAAGCTTAGGAAGGATATTCATTTTAACAATGTTAATTCTTCCAGCTAAAGTGGGATGAAGGGTTGACCATCTACAGTTAGGTTCATAAATATTTGGACAGAGACAACTTTTTTCTAATTTTAGTTCTGGACATTACCACAATGAATTTTAAATGAAACAACTCAGATGCAATTGAAGTGCAGACTTTCAGCTTTAATTCAGTGGGGTGAACAAAACGATTGCATAAAAATGTGAGGCAACTAAAGCATTTTTTTAACACAATCCCTTCATTTCAGGGGCTCAAAAGTAATTGGACAAATTAAATAACTGGAAATAAAATGTTCATTTCTAATACTTGGTTGAAAACCATTTGCTGGCAATGACAGCCTGAAGTCTTGAACTCATGGACATCACCAGATGCTGGGTTTCCTCCTTTTTAATGCTCTGTCAGGCCTTTACTGCAGTGGCTTTCAGTTACTGTTTGTTTGTGGGCCTGTCTGTCTGAAGTTTAGTCTTCAGCAAGTGAAATGCATGCTCAATTGGGTTAAGATCAGGTGACTGACTTGACCATTCAAAAATTTTCCACTTCTTTGCTTTAATAAACTCCTGGGTTGCTTTGGCTGTATGTTTTGGGTCATTGTCCATCTGTATCATGAAATGCCATCCAATCAATTTAACTGCATTTAGCTGGATTTGACCACAAAGTATGTCTCTGAACACCTCAGAATTCATTCGGCTGCTTCTGTCCTGTGTCATATCAATAAACACTAGTGTCCCAGTGTCACTGGCAGCCATGCACGCCCAAGCCATCACACTGCCTCCCTCCACCGTGTTTTACAGATGATGTTGTATGCTTTGGATAATGAGCTGTTCCACGCTTTCTCCATACTTTTTTCTTGCCATCATTCTGGTAGAGGTTGATCTTGGTTTCATCTGTCCAAAGAATGTTTTTCCAGAACTGTGCTGGCTTTTTTAGATGTTCTTTAGCAAAGTCCAATCTAGCCTTTCTATTCTTGAGGCTTATGAGTGGCTTGCACCTTGCAGTGAACCCTCTGTATTTACTTTCATGCAGTCTTCTCTTTATGGTAGACTTGGATATCGATACGCCTACCCCCTGGAGAGTGTTGTTCATTTGATTGGCTATTGTGAAGGGGTTTCTCTTCACCATGGAAATGATTCTGCGATCATCCACCACTGTTGTCTTCCGTGGACATCCAGGTGTTTTTGCGTTGCTGAGTTCACCAGTGCTTGCTTTCTTTCTCAGGATGTACCAAACTGTAGATTTTGCCACTCGTAATATTGTAGCAATTTCTCAGATGGGTTTTTTCTGTTTTCACAGCTTAAGGATAGTTTCTTTCACCTGCATGTAGAGCTCCTTTGACCGTATGTTGTCTGTTCACAGCAAAATCTTCCACATGCAAGCACCACACCTCAAATCAACTCCAGGCCTTTTATCTGCTTAACTGATAATGACATAAGAACGGACTTGCCCACACCTGCCCATGAAATAGCCTTTGAGTCAATTGTCCAATTACTTTTGAGCCCCTGAAATGAAGGGACTGTGTTAAAAAAATGCTTTAGTTGCCTCACATTTTTATGCAATCATTTTGTTCACCCCGCTGAATTAAAGCTGAAAGTCTGCATTTCAACTGCATCTGAGATGTTTCATTTAAAATTCATTGTGGTAATGTACAGAACCAAAATTAGAAAAAATGGACCTAACTGTATGCAAGTCTTGCTACATTTTATCCATACAGATGACAAAATTTTGTTAATAAAGAACTTTATATTTACTTGTGATGTTTACCCCATGGTATTTAAAGTGATCTGCAATGATAAAAGGGCAGGTGTACAATCTAATATTGTATGCTTGAGAATTCACTGGGAAGAGCACACTTTTATTCAAAATTGATTCTGAGACCAGAAATCTTCTGAAATTCTGTTAGTGCTATTAGGACTGCAGGCACAGTACTTTAAGCGTCTGATATATACAGTACCATATTATCTGCATATAGAGAAACTTTCTGTTCCAGTCCTTCTCTGATAATCCCCTTTATCTCAATGGCATTTTGACAGTGAATTGCCAGTGGCTCAATGGCGATTGCAAAAACCAGTGGTGACAAGGGGCATCCTTGTCTGGTACCACGTTCTAGTTTAAAGTAGTGTGGATTAATGTTGTTAATACAAACTGAAGCTTCTGGACTGGTATGTAGTAATTTGATCCATGCACAAATGTTAGGGTCAAACCCAAATTTCTCTAATGTTATAAAAAGGTAGTTCCATTCAGCCATGTCACATGCCTTTTCTGCATCCAATGACAATATCATCTCCGGGGTGTTTGATTTTGTTGGTGAATATATTACATTAAACAGGAGACAAAGATTGGAAGCTAAATGTCTGCCTTTAATAAATCCAGTTTGGTCTTGTGATATTACCTAAGACAGCACTTTCTCCATCCTTCTAGCTAGGACTTTGAAGAGTATCTTAACATCATTATTCAGAAGTGAGATTGGTCTGTACGAAGCACATTTTGTTATTATTATATTATTATTTTGTTTAGGAAAGACGCTAATTAATGCTTGGCGAAAAGTTTGAGGTAGAATTTTTCTCTAGCTTATGTAAATGTTGCTAATTGAAGGGGAGCTAGCGGAGTTGAGAATTTCTTATAAAATTTGGCAGGGTAGCCATCAGGGCCTGCTGCTTTCCTACTCTGCAGTGAGTTTATAGCATCTAGTAATTCTGATAGTGCCAGATGTTTATCAAATTCCTCTGCACTAAGAGTATCTATTTTTGGTATCTGTAACGCGTCCAGAAATACATTTGAATTGATTTGCTTCGATGTAAATACTGCACAATTCTCATCTGCTAATAAAAGTGGATTAAGATAACATTTGTGAGATGAGTATGTGGGGCATAGTGATTTTAGCTCCAAAAGTAACATCGTACTTGCAAGATTTAATCGTAGGCAAGAAGTTGTTATCGACAAAGAAATAATCAATTCTTGAGTAGCAATGATGCACTGGTGAGTAGAAGGAATATGCTCTTGAGTTTGGGTTTAGAAATCTCCAAGGATTTGATAAGTTGTGGTCAGTTACAAACTGTGCAATTGTCTTTACAGCAGGGGTCCTCAGTCACAGTCCTGGAGGGCCGCAGTGGCTGCAGGTTTTTGTTCTAACCCTGTTGCTTAATTAGAAAGCAATTCTTGCCAATAATTTAATTTCATAGATTGTTAGTGCTTTAACACTGCTATGTCAAGTAATTCTCATATCTTAGATTTTCTTCCCCTTTCTAAGGATATCATCCAAATGATTTGAATGCTCAAATGGATGAGCAATTCTCAGTCCTTCACTTTCCTTCCAAGTATTTAATTAAACCCAATAATGCATTATAAATACACACAGGTGTAAATGGTAATAAGTTAAATGGAGAAATGCTGGTCTCTTTTGTCATTTGCATGTTATTGCTAATTAGGAGCAATTAAAAAACCAACAATACAGCTGTTTAAGACTAAAATAAGCAATAAGGGTTCAAAATCTTAATGAGAAAGACCACTAAAGTGAAGCAGAACTGTTACTTGAACAATAAGTGCTTCTTATTAAGCAATTGGGTTGGAGCAAAAACCTGCAGCCACTGCGACCCTCCAGGACTGTGATTGAGGACCCCTGCTTTACAGTGCTAGATGTCATCACCCATGTGGCAAGAGACCTATCTAGGTCTAGATTTGAAACACAATTAAAGTCCCCAGCCATTATAATTTTATGAGTGTTCACATTGGGAATGGATGCAAATAAATTTTGCATGAATTCCCTATCATCAACATTGGGTGTATAAATACTTATCAAAATCACTTTACAGTTAAATAAATTACCTATGACAATCACATATCTCCCTTTTGGACCAGATATTACATCTGATACTACAAATGAGATTGTTCTATGTATAAGAATTCCCATACCACTAGTGTTTTTTTTGTAAAGCTGGAATGGAACATTTGGCCAGTCCACTCTCAGTGCAGCCAAAACTGATCCTTGCTTAATAAGTGAGTCTCCGGTAAAAATACTATTTTAGCGTTTAGACCTCTTAAGTTAGAGAATACTTTCTTTCTCTTTAATTCGTGATTCAGGCCTTTAACATTCCAGCTCACAAAGTTAACTGTCCAGTCTTGGAGACATTGCTTCTGAACTTTTGTTGTCATGTTTTAGTCTTAACTGAAAATAAGACAGCTTTGACCTTAACTTCCAATTTTCCCAGGAGTAATTGCCATGAAGCCTACTGTTACGTTGGCACTTATACTTATAAGGATTAAAAGGATATATTAGAGATAGCTTGCTCTCTTTCTCTCACCCCCAGTCCCCCCACCCCACCATTTTGCCTCCGTATGTGAGGCTGGACCAAAATACTATTTTAGCGTTTAGACCTCTTAAGTTAGAGAATACTTTCTTTCTCTTTAATTCGTGATTCAGGCCTTTAACATTCCAGCTCACAAAGTTAACTGTCCAGTCTTGGAGACATTGCTTCTGAACTTTTGTTGTCATGTTTTAGTCTTAACTGAAAATAAGACAGCTTTGACCTTAACTTCCAATTTTCCCAGGAGTAATTGCCATGAAGCCTACTGTTACATTGGCACTTATACTTATAAGGATTAAAAGGATATATTAGAGATAGCTTGCTCTCTTTCTCTCACCCCCAGTCCCCCCACCCCACCATTTTGCCTCCTTATGTGAGGCTGGACCCTACTTCCCAAAGTCCCAGTCCTCTGACATACCCAGAGACAGAGCATGTCCAAAACAAAACAAGCCCCCCAGCAGCGGCGTATGAGGAATAAAACTGAGATATCTATTGCCAATACAGTCCAATTACTATAAGCATAAAATATAATCTTCAGCAATCTTGAGATAGTAAAATAGTAAACCCAGGGAATGGTGTTAAAAAGTGGCCTTGGATAAGCATAGTAAACCCTAATAATACAATAATAACAACAACAATAAACCAAGGGTGTGATGTTAAACAGTCTCCTTTATAAGAGTAAAAAAGAAGGGAAAAAAAAGGAATTATTAATTTCTTCCACACATACATACATATACGCTGTGGCAGACAACCAGGGATCTTGCTGCACCGGGACGCCTGGAAGTAGGTAGGAACACGAGAGGGGCACTGTTTTTCCCTGGGCATAAGAGGGTAGCCACCCTGGATTCTATCAGGGCCACGGAGAAGAATGTGGGGAGCTCAACCCTGTCGGGACCCGTGGCCACCACCAGGGGGCGCCTGGATGGTCCTGAAGCCCTGGAAGCAGGTACACCCAGAGTGTTTCCTGGTGCCCCTGCAGCACTTCCGTCACACCAGAAAGTGCTGCAGGGAGAGCATCGGGAGCACCTGAAGCACATCCAGGTGCGTTATAAAAGGGGCCGCCTCACTCCACTCGGGGAGCCGGTGTCGGGTGTAAGAGGATGGAGCTTGCGAGAGAGGAGTGGAGGCAGCTGAAGGAAAGGACCGATTACTGTGTGTGAGTTAGCGGAACTGGACTGTGCACAATAAACATTGTAAATAAACCATGTGTGTTGTGGACATCTGGTGTCGTGTCTGTCTGTGGCCAGACTATCTTTTACAATGCATATAATTGTACTTAAAGCATAAGCAAAAAGTGGCCAAGAAGGGAAGAGGATGCATAATTACAGTACCAGTATCCATGCAAGCAGATCAAACAGCTGGCAAGATCTTCTTTGCCATGCCATGACAGGATGAGACTTACGATCGTATTTCAAAAAAGTGTCATGATCGGTTTTCTTAACTCTTTTTCTGCTTCCTCCGTAGTGGTAAAGATGTAATGCTTGAATATCCATTTTCAGTTTGGCAGGGTACAAGAGGCTGTATCTGATCTCAGCTTTCCGTAAGCGCTGTTTAATATTGTAAAAAGCTCCACGTTTAGCAGCTGTTGAGGGTGAGAAATCTGTGAAAATGCGAAAGTGGTTATTTTCAAATATAATCTCTTGTTTCTGTCTGAGATGTGACATGTAATTTAAATTGTAATTTTTCGAAGCAAATGATAAAACTGTTAGGTTTAGAGGTATTTGACCGTAAGCTGCTCCTATTTCGGTGTCTGATTTACACTTCTCTCCATTTATTTTGGAGAATAGCTCAGCTACAAATTTCACTGGGTTTGGACTTTCACAA
The DNA here is from genome assembly GCF_900747795.2 of Erpetoichthys calabaricus. Lineage (NCBI taxonomy): Eukaryota > Metazoa > Chordata > Cladistia > Polypteriformes > Polypteridae > Erpetoichthys > Erpetoichthys calabaricus. The sequence continues at coordinate 325,118,490 of NC_041394.2, forward strand.
TTCTCTGGGAGACCATTGATTCTAATATTATTCCTTCTGCATCCATCTTCCAGTGCAGCAAATCTGTCTCCGAGCTTTTTGCATTTGAAATTTGCAGCCGTTGCTTTCCTGTCAGCTGTTGTTGCCAGATGTTCAGCTGTTTCAATTCGAGTCATGAATGTTTGCTTAACATCCCCTATTCCAAACTCTTTATATGCTTATCTTTTTTTCCTTTAAAATGTATGGGTTATTGTTTGATTTAAAACTGCCTGATTTTATTAACAATTCCATTCTTTAGCAAAGTCTTGTCTGTTTACTTACACTGCATTGTTCTTTTACAAACAACATATGACTTCCTTGATTGCAGCTGGATCTAGTAGTATATAGTTCCCCAACACCATTAATTTGGGTTAAGGAGTTATCAGAATTTTTCTTTATTATTATTACAGTATTTTAGTGTTGTGGCTAGAAGAAAAAGCACTTACAGACTGGGTAACACAAGTTACCTGGAGTGGTCAGTGGAGCAGGCTGGCAGAGTAAGCACTTATTGACCTGGAGGGGCCAGATACAGAAGAGAGATAATGAATATGCAAGAAAAAAATGCAAAGCTTTTCCATAGCCTTCTGGAAGACTTTGTTCAGTCCTGCTTGGGGGTTTAAACAGGACTGCTGTGATTTCTGTTAGGCATCTCACAGTCCAGCAACTATCAGCAGGTCACGAGAGCTTGTGTATGGATGAGGGGAAACAAAGACAGAGAAAGCTAGAGGAGCTAACACATGGATATTAAATTAAGAATAATCTGCACAGAGTGACCTAGGAGAGTTTGCATGTTACAAAGAGGTTGTGGAGATGCCAAGAGGAGCAATGAAAAACCACTTGCCGGAAAAATAGCAGGGATTTAGAAGTACATCTGCAAGTGTATGAAGCGAAGGAGTGTTAGTGAAACAGTTCTACATTCACATGGAGGGGACAAGTCGAGGTAAGCCACCTTGCTCCAGTGTCCAGGTGTGTACTTCTGGTTTTGGAGGTGTTCCCCTTGGACCCCCACAGTAAAGAAATTTGCTTAGCCACTCTTCAGTTAACAGATTGCCCATGTTTATCAAAAACATATGTTCACATAAGTACATGCCACTCTTTCTGTGTGACATCTCATTCTGTTCTGTCTTTTGCCAATGCTTGTTACACCATGTTAGCATATATTTAAATATAATTTCTAGGTTGCTATAGAAACAAATCCAATATGTAAACAACATGTACTTGACACCTAAAAATTATCAAAAAATGAGACTAATTTCTCACAAATTCTGCTACTATGCCCTATTAAGACAGGTAAACTTTTTCATGCATACCTTATGTTAATGTGCTCTTGTTGATTTATGCTCATCTGATGTAACTATTTTTTCCCTCTTTTCTAGCTGATAGTTATACGAGGGTTGTCTGGGTTCCGCGCGGAATTTTATCGTTTGTCGAGTGTCAGCCTGTCGAAACCTGTTCTGCTGTGTAGAGGGATTATTCAAGTGGTTGCATGTTTTTGTTCAGATGTTTTGCTCCCTCTCTTCCTTCAGAATGAACACGCAGCCGGCGCTAGCGGCGAAGCTCCCAACTCCGTGCGTGCGTGACTTTCGAGTGATGATTTTTTACGACTTTTCTGATGGTTTAATCTGTTCGGTGGAACGCACCATGTTTGCCATCTTTTTCAACATCGATGGCATTGTCGCGTCAATTCCGCTGATGGAGGGGACAACTGTCACCTCTGAGTGGTACACCACTCAGTGCCTGCCTGACGTTTTTTCTGCGATGGCTAGAGGCCGGTCCAAGAACTTGCAAAGGCACTTTTTGCATCATGACAATGCGCCAGCCCACACGGCTAATGCGACGAAGCATTTCATTGAAGACAGTGGTGTCAACGTTTTGAACCCGCCACCCTACTCGCCTGATCTTGCATCATGTGACTTTTGGCTCTTCCCAAAGGTGACAGAACCCTTGCGAGGCCACAACTTTGAAACTCGAGAGGAACTGATTGCAGCTGTCAAAGAACAGCTGGACAACCTCCCAAAGACAGCCTTTTGCGAGTGTTTTGCGGTGTGGGTCAGAAGAGCCCAAAAGTGCATTGATGTTGGCGGTGAATACTTGGAAAAAGTTTAAAAAGTATCGAAGTACATGAGAAAAATAGAAAAACAAAAACCTTGGCTACTTATTTCGAGTGATTCCGCGCGGAACCCAGACAACCCTCGTATTTATTATATTCCAATGAACTTTATATTGTTTTGTTGAGTATTTGTGTATGCTTCTACAAAGCACCTCAATGATCTGTTCTGTGGAAAACGTTAAATATAGTAAACACACACGACTGGATTTTCTGTCTCATATATTTTTTGACCTTGGGATATTAAACCTCTCCTTTTACTCCTAACGGGAAAATCGTTTAATGTCTCTCTGAGCCATAATTATCTTCTTGTCAGTTTTCAAATTACTTATTTACTGTTTTGGCTTGGTTTTAGAGAGGCTGGAGACACAGAAAACTGCAAAGTGTTACAAAACACATCATTGCTAATTTTCAATCTAAAAGTTTTCAAACCATATTTTTTACATGTATGTTGGTTTTCATTTTCTCTGCTTATTCTAATTAGACTTTAATGTTTAATTTAAATTCATTTTTAATTAGAAGACTTAATTAGGAAGAAACAAAGCATCACTAATTAAATAGGGGGAGTTGCATATTTTTTTCTCAATTTTCGAAGCAAGCAAAACAATTTTAATCTTTTTCTACAGAAATGATAGAAAACGATTATGACAGCTGTTTCACAGGAAAAATTCACATCACATCAATCAGAAGCAGAAATGTAAACACTTGAGATTTAGAAAATACATTGACAGCACACAAATAACCAACACAAAAACTTAAAATGAAATGGATGACCAATATTTACTTTAGAAGGCAGAGTTGTTAAAATTAAATGTGAACTGCTTATTTAAACCTGAAAATTAAGTACATTTAAAGCATTTACAGCTATCTGGCATTTAAAATCTAAACTATATAAAAGAGGTGACTGGCTCATGCCAATTAACCATATATCAGCAAGCTTAACATGCCTCACTGGTAGATTAATGGAAGCATTTATTAACAAAAAGATCGAGCATTATATGTCAAGAACAGAGGAGTTGGCAAACTGTATATTTTTCACTAAGATTATGGAACTGTATAAGAATGCAACAAAAGCATATGATCAGAGTAATGCATATAACATTATTTATCTTGATTATGAGGAAGGCTTTTGGTAAGGTACCAAATGAAAGTTAAGTACCAAATGAAAGTTAAAGAATTGGAAATTCAAAGTGCAGTATGTAGATGAATGCAAATGAATGCAAAATTGGCTTAAATAATGGAAACAAGGGATTATTTTAAAATCTTTTAGGACTGTTTCAAAATTGAGTAAAGTTAAATGTGATGTCCCACAGGATTTAGCATTGGGGATATTGCTGTTTTTTAATATGTATACAGTATAAATTATCTTGATAAGAATAACAAGGTGGTTAAATTTGCAGATGATACTATAATACTGTGGGTAAAATGGCAAATAAAATGGAATAAAGGAAATCAGGGACTTGAACAGAATTCAGGTTTATGGCAGATGAAATTCAACATAAATACAATTAAAATATTACACAGAGGAAGCAAAAATGTCTTTATAGTAGAAGATTCTTCATCATCTACATCCAATGAGTGTACAGAAGTGATTAAGAAGTCTACTTAGATGTTACATTAAAAAGTCCAATGTGTGGAGTAAAAGTCAAGAACGGTTATAGTTAAGCTATATACTAAACTACTGAGATTGTACCTGGAATATTATAGAAACACTAGAGGAAGTACAGAGAAGAGTAATGAAATTGATTCTGGAACCATGGGAAAGAGGAAAAATTTAATATTTTTAGTTTAATCAAATAGTAAGTAAGAGGAATAATGATGTAATTGTTTAACTACAAATGGAATTAGCACAATGAATCCCAACTGATAAATCATTCAACAAGGACACAGTCAAGGGCAGATTTAGAAAACTTGGAATATCTTTCTTTACGCAGATGTATGGAACACTTGATCAAGTAGTGTGTTTAGTGTTTTGGAGACCTTCAAAACTCGACTTGAAGTTACTGTGGAGAAATTAGGTGAATAAAGAAAGCAAGCTTGTTCAACTGAACAGTCTGTTCTCATCAAGAGTTTTCTAATATTCTAAATGAATGCTTACGAAGTGTATTTCTAAACATTAAGCCAGTTTTTTTTACTGCAGTCAAGTGCAGTTACCGAAATAGAAATATTATACAGGAAAATTTGAAATTATGTTAACACAGTTAAAAAACTGCTTTAAAAATGTTTACATTTTACATGGAATCTCCTGTCATGTATCGCATGCATCCAAAAAGAATTGTGGACAAAACAGTGCAGTAATTCACTCTTACGTAATCACTCTACTGTGAAAAAGTACTATTGAATAATGCTGAGAAAATACTTAAATATAAACTTTAAAAACATACAATAAATGTGCAAAATGGGCTAAAATTCTGGAAACACAATAATCAAAACCTAATTATTGACAATTATTGCAAAAACATTGGTGAAAGAAGAATGCTCAATTAAAATAGAAAATCCTTTTGGCTAGAAGAGAGGCTGATAGTACAGAGGGACTGCCTTTTTCTAATTTTAATGGGAACTGACAAGATCCTCAGCTTTCATTTATTCAAGATCTGAGAAAACTGTACCACACACTGTCAAATATGCATTCAATGGCCTTCTCAGTTATTCTAGTATTTTTACTAATTTAACAGTGTCACAATGATTAATCTGACAGAAGAAACAGATAAAAAAACCCTACTCTACATTGGCATCATCTTAAAAAAATCACATTTTACTGGTATTGGCATTTTAGACAAAGGCTCTTATTGTACACTACAGAAACTGAAGTACAGGGGGGGACAGATCAGTAGTCCAGACACATGGGAGTACCAGTTTTTATTTCCAGGCAACCAAACTGCAAACTTGCAAAGCCCACTGGACTACCAGATGTTTCAGGCCTTTGTTCCATGCAATATTTTCCTAATTAAAGACAATTTAATAAAAACAAAAAGACACTATTCTTCATGTATGATCTTAACTTTGGTGTTGTTTTTAAAGACAGCTGCTTATAGCGTTAGATATCCACAACCATCTTCTAAAGCCTGGTTTATATGTGAAGCATCCCCATGATTGTGAAGGCAGCACAGAAAAAAAATGTCAGATGCAGCAATATGAGTGGGGTTTTCACTGCATGCTGTACACGGAATTGTTTCAAACTACACAGTGATACGGGCACAGTCATGTGTACTCTAAATGGTAAATTTCAAGCACAGGCTGGCTATGAGATTGCCAGAATGATGAACAAAGGGCTCAATATGACGCAACAACTGTCTTGGCTTGAAAATGGATATATTTGGTAAGTTCCAAGGTTTTATGTGCCCCATAGCCTCCAAAAGCCTAGAACTTACCAAATACGTCCAAGCTGAGACAGTTGTTGACATTGTGAAGTGTCATTGTGGGTAAGATATTTTTTTAATTTATAGAAAGCGCTTAAAATTAGAACACAATTTCGCATGTCAAATACATATATAGCATGTTTACGAAGAAATAACTTTAACTTAAAAAAATACCAAATTTATTCTTTAATGGGTCTACACACACAAGTGAGCAATATAGTGAAATTGTGCAGCAAATCTATAAAGCAAGGAAGAGAAAAACTAACTGTAAAGCAAATCAGGCAGTGAGGATATGACTGCCAAAACTAAATTGTATCTGCTCATCATTTACTGCAATATAAAGAAGGTAATAATTAACACATACTTGTTACAGATTTAAAAAAAAGAAAAAAAAAAGAAAAAGAAAAAAAAAATTTAGTAGAGGATAAGATTAACTCTTCCATTATTGTTTCTACACCAGTTACAAGTGAAAGGAATCATAGTTACAAGTACCATTACGACAAACAAAAAATATACTAACTTTCAAATCCTGGAAGAACTTTTTTAGAGGATTAATTACCAAGAATATTCTGCAAAGTAATGATGACTAAAGGGAGTAGACAGCAGCAAAACCAAGTCAGATGTAGAGAGCATCCAGAACCCACCTATAAAAGTGATCTTTTGTTTTCAGAAAAAAAAATTTTAGGAGTGTAAAAGGTGAGAAAGCATAGCAACATTAGACTGTTTTCTTGTACTAGTCAGCTTGCAATACCAATGAAATGCTGATGCAGTACTGAGGCATTTAATGAAATGTAAAAGTTCGAAACAAAAATGCACATTGATGCAGCAGGTAACTTTTTTCAACTAACAAGACTTAATACAGCTGAGAAAATGACCTAAAATATTCTGTAGCTTACTGATCACATGTGCTGGCATGAATGTTCCAACAATGCTCCTGGCACAACTTTTCAATTGTTCAGCCTCAGGAAATGGTTAACCTGGAAATCAGAGGGCTATACTCCATTACAAACAAATCTTGCCTTATGCAACTACATAAAAGGCATGAGAGGAATCTTACAAAAAAAATAAGATATCATCATTAACAATGTGTACTCTGGGCTCCTAACAGGTATACTGGAGGTTGTGAAAATGCTCCTTGTTATTAGCAAAAAAAAACTGCAGTTATGTGAACATGATTTCTCAGGCCTAAATCTCATCTTTATTAACATAAAGATCTGTTTAATTGTACAAGCATGACAAATTTAAATGCAGCAGTATACACAGATCACTGGTTGTGGTCAAATAAACATGTATGACACTATAAAGAACCTGTTGCACCTCAGAATAACCCTGAAAGTCAAACCACTGATGTTTTTAACAGAGAAACTAATTGGTGGGGTCTAAATCAGGTACGACCAAAATTTGAGAATACAAAATTAAAGAGATATTTCAGTTCATTTTTGATAAATTATTTTTGTTTATGTTGGTAAAATCCCACACACACATCAACATGACATAATCCTTTAAGAAACAACTATTTGCTAAAATATTCCCTTCACATACACCAATTTTGTTTATATTGTGGTAGAAAAGTGCTATACATTCATGAACAACAAAACTTTACAGAAAAATGTTGCTATAAAAAGTTATAGATAACCTTCCACCCCACATATAAAGCTGGCTACCAGAAAGTGTACCTGGACTACCAAATTTACAAAGGTGGTGGCCCAGCTGAGTACCATATGCGTTCACTATTTGTTCATCCCTGAAGTATTGTTTTTCCTTCTTGCCTATAGCACTGAGTTTTGAGGGATGTTGAGGTAGTTATGAAACAATTTTGCACAATCTTGTTTTGTTCAATCAGATCTCAGGCTTGAAATACATTTTTAGTTCAGTTTGAAGCCTTTTTAAAATCTTTACCATTAAGCAGGACTTTTTTGCTGCAAGAATGGTTGATCAGACTTTTCTCCCTTTGCCATGCAGGTATATTTTAAAATATGTTGGTTTTCTGCTTACTATTAGGAAGTAAGGGTGTATTTCTGGCTATGCATGTGCAGCCCACCATGCCCCTTCTTGCAATAAATTGTTCATCTCTCTCCTCAACCCCCTCCAATCAGTCATACTCAATATTTACAAAAATAATTAACAGAGTTTATCATTATACTGCTTGTTGGCAGAATCTACACTCTGAATGCTAAAAATAAGTGAAGAACTCATCCTTAATCTTAACTTTTTCAACCTATCCCAATGTAGTGTTCAAGGTGTGAAACCTCAGCTACATTCTAAATTAACCCAAAATTGTATTTTGTCTTGATATGCTAGTGGACCATACTGACTGCCTGTTGGGGCATGGGCTCTTCAGGTCTTCTGAGTAGTTTTTTAAATGCTATATTTTTACACAGGGTGGTATGGTTAGTCTTAGAACTCCAGAATGCTGGGTCAGAATTTCACGCTGATGTCTGTGTGGGGTTTGCATGTTCTTCCTGGGTATAAATGGGGTTTAATGAACACTCTGATTTACCCCCTCAACCAAAATCAATTGATGTGTATGAACACGTCAGTGAGTGTTAAGTGTGTGTCCTGTAAAGGTCTGAAAATCTCTCCAGTGCTGAGAGCTAAACATAAAGATTCTGATACTATAACAACCAAATATAAGATAAAATAAAGAAGGAGGTGGGGAATTTCAAAATTATATGCATGAAATAAAAAAAAAACAAATGCAAAAAAGAATATAACCACAAGGGTTACTGCATTAGTAAAAGTAGATAACTATAACCAAGTGATAAAAAATATAACTGCCAAATCAAATAATCAAAGATCTAATCAACTGTCTGAGAGGCCCTCTACTAGTCCAAGTTAAAATGTATCATTGTGTATAAAGTACAATGATGTTTTTACTAGCATGTTTTATGATACCAAAATAGACAATGGATATAAACACAGACAGTGGACACAACAATATAGATAAAAAGCAAAATAAGCAACTGCTGAGAAGTCTTTAATTAGTTTTTTTGGATAAAAACTTTCCATGAACCCAGGGGTGCAACTATCTGCTAATGTTCTTGTAATGCGATGGTGCAAGATTGCTAATGTTAATAATTCTACTTGTCACTGTAAGGAAATGGATATGACTGGTGTCCTGAAGTGGAAATTGCAGTGTGCCAGTAATATTCTCTGCTTTGTTATCGTGAGCTGAACAGATGGCATACCAGGATGTCATGCTGCCATTGATGACTAAATCCAGCATGCACTTTTAGAAGGTGAACAGCATAGATAGAGAAATCTGGGCTTTCCTTGGGCATCTGAAGAAATAAAGCAGATGCTAGTTTGTCTTATTGTTGATAAGTGCTGATTTCACTTTACGTTATCAGTGATGGTAACTCAAAGAAATTTAATGGTGTGAACCTTTCCACAGCATGCACATCAATGTAGGTGGTTGGTATGGTCCAGCTTGTTGGTTTAGCTGACATTAAGAGAGAAAGATTACTAGTTTTCAATGGCACCACAGTGTAAAAAGGTGAATCTCTTCTCTGTAAACTGTGTCATCACTGTTGGTAAAGCAGACTTATGATTGTGGTGGGGGTTAAAGTTATGTCTGGCCACACAGTTACAGGTGAATGAGGACTAGACCTGATAGTCCAGCCCAACACATATATAGATAAAACAAACAGTCAAAAACATGATAGTGTAATATACCATGTAACAATCTAGAGACCTCAGATGGCCTTAAGAAAGGTGTTTCAAAAGTACTCTCAGTCTAAAGAGAATTAGAACACAACAATGAAATCTTTTACTAATTTTCAACTCACTGTAAGACACAGCATTTACAAAAAAGGGATTTGGTAAGTATATATGGAGGTGCTTTAAAAACCCCGCCACAAGGGATGCACGAACCAGTGTGTTTCTTGATGCCAGTCCCAAGCCTGGATAAGTGGGGAGAGTTACATCAGGAAGGGCATCCGGTGTAAAATTTTGTCAGATCAAAATGCAGACAACAATACAGATTTCCGTACCGGATCGGTTGAGGCCTGAGTTAATAACAGCCGACACCAGTACTGTTAGCCAGCAGGGTGCTGGTGGGAATTGGGCTACTGTTGGCCGAAGAAAGAGAAGAAGAGGGGGAAGGCATGTCCAGAGTCAGGAGAAAGGTAAAGAGAGTGGACCTGAGGGTAGGAACTTTGAATATTGGCAGTATAACTGGTAAGGGGAGAGAGTTAGCTGATTTGATAGAGAGAAAGAAGGCTGATATATTGTGTGTGCAAGAGACTAAATAGAAGGGAAGTAAGGCCAGGTGGATTGGAGATGGGTTCAAATTGTTCTATCATGGTGTGGATGGAAGGAAAAATGGGGTAGGAGTTATTCTGGAAGAACAGTATGTCGAGAGCATTTTGGAGGTGAAAACAGTGTCAGACAGAGGAAATTGAAAGGTGTGATGATGAATGCTGTTAGTGCATATGCCCTGCAAGTTGTGTGTGATGGATGAGAAATAAGATGTCTGGAGTGAGTCAGAGGAAGTGGTGGAGTATCCAAGCGAGAGAGAGTGGTGATTGGAGTGGTTTTCAATGAGGAGATAAGGAGATGATGGGTAGGCACGGTGTCAAGGAGGAGAATGCAGAAGGTCAGATGGTAGTGGATTTTAAGAAAAGGACGGGCATGGCTATGGTGAATATGTCTTTTAAGATGAGGGAGGAATATGCACACAGGTAGATTATATCCTATGCAGGAGGGTCAGTCTAAAAAAGGGGTGTCCAACCCGCGGCAGCAATTATAAACTAACAAACAAATAATTTATTGTTTCTGATATAATATTTGAAGTGTCTTTTGCCACCAAGAAGTGAAAGATATAGCCCATCCCGATGATTCATTTTACTGTTGCATCGTGTTCATGCAATTAGATGACTATGCATATAGCACAGTCACGCGTCACTCGATACATCGTACATTTCATTATTTGTGCACAGTTTGACTGCAGTTATACGGCAAGACAGTTGAATTGAGACTGAGCGTGTTTCTGTAAATTGAGTGAACAAAACAGAGTGGTTATTGATATACAGGTAAAATTCCATTACAACGAACATCTTTACAACAAAATTTTCATTACAACGAAGTATGTTTATGTTCTCGACAGCTTCCCCATATGACATGAGTCTATAGAAATCTTGTTACTATGAAGTACATTCAGTAGATACTTTCATTGCAACGAAGTGCACAAAAGACCTTGAAATGCCTGAATGAATCATCCACAGAGATGTTAGTTCTGTGGCCACAGCTCAGTTATGCACAACGATCCTCAAACAGAAACATTGTAATTTTTTTTTCTTTCTTCGAACTTTCCTCGTACTGTTTTTTTTTTTTTTTTTTTTTGTTGCTATTTTTGTTTTCAGTGATACCTTTTGCTTATTGCTCGTCAGCATTTGAAAAACATCCATTGGAATTTAACTCATTGTCACCCTCCTATAGAAACGGCGGACACGAAAAAACGATAACAGTTCATATTAGAAAAAACAACTAATTTTTTGCAGCTTTCGATTATGGCAAAAAGAAAAAAGACGTTGCCAGTGAATTCGGAATTTCAACTTTCTTGAAAGACAAAGCAAAAAAAGAAGAAAAATCTCGGGGTTGCAAACGTATGTGTACTGCTGCATTCGAAGACATCGAAAAAACCGTTTTTATGTGGTTCAGTGATGCTCGTTCAAGAAACATTCCTATTAATGCGGCACTCATTCAAGAAAATGTGAGGCTTGTAAACTCACTTGGGACCTCCCACAACTAGACAGCAAGCCGAAGAGCGTCCCGAAGTGCGATCTCCGTGTCTGTATGGGGCAATAGCAGGCTCACAGATATGCTGCGTTTCTCCACCAAAGTAAACAGAAAAGATCTCGATGGGTGATATGAGGTTAGGAGCACGTAAATTGTAACTGCAGATAACAGGATTACTTGATCACTGATCTACACGACCCTGCCTGACTGCTGTGTCTGTGTATAGGAGAGTGGCTGATCAAGCTACAATAAATAACTGTGCCGTTCCTGTTTCAAGCTGAATAAAGCTGGTTTTGCTAAAGTACTGAGACTCGGCTTCGTGTTTTGGTGTGCAAGACAGGGATTTATAGCGCGACCCTGATCTTTTATGATTTGCTTCAGTGGCGCTTCACTGCAGCGCTGTGAGCCTCCTATTGCCCTGCCTCAGCAACGGACAAACAATCTTCCACAGACGATGCAATCGTGCTTCAGGAAGCACTTCAGCATGTCGTTCCCATTGGGTGGGGAGTGGGGGGTCTCAAAAGAGTTCAGAAACCTCACAATATGAAGAAAAAAAAAAAAGGGTGATTCGGCTTCTGATTGATAACTGTGCTGCCCACAACATGCTTCCGCATTTAGATAATGTTCGCGTTGAATTCCTCCCACCCAATTGCACGGCAGCGCTTCAGCCATTGGGTTTGGGCATCATTCGCACCCTGAACGTGTATCATCACAAGGAAATGCTGAGAAAAATTCTCGCCAGCATAACTTGTAGGCAGGAGGATGTTAAAATTAACGTGAAAGAAGCTACTGAAATGATTGCAAATGCCTGGATACAAGTTAAAGAAAGCACTATAGTAACAAATATAGACTCTCATTACAACAAAATTTCCGTTACAACGAAATATTTGTTAGGTCCCTGGGAGTTCGTTGTAACTGAATTTTACCTGTATCTGTTTTTATCTTCTGTTTTAACATAGTTGGTTTTTTTATTTTTTTTTAAAGACAAGTATATTTTCTTACTTCGCTATTGAACCTTGCTTTCTATATTCCTGCCGTTCTTTAATAAAAATAAATATTATCATTTATTTCTATTATTATCCTAATCTTTTCCCTTACCAAATAAATAGTTTGAAAATTTTTCTAATTTCAGCATGGCCTCTACATCTCAACAAAAGACCGTATCTAAAAAAGAAAATATACCAATGAAAGAAGATTATTCAATGAAAAATGTACAGAGGACTACTTTTTTGTTGAGATGAACAGTAAGGCACTCTGCTTAATCTGTCGTGATTCCACGACAGTGGAAGTATGTAAGAGTTGTACAGGATATGTACAAGGGAAGTGTGACAGTGGTGAGGACTGCTGCAGATGCATTCAAGGTGGATTTGAGATTACATCAGGAATCAGCTCTGTGCCTTTTCTTATTTTCAATGGTGATGGACAAGTTGACAGATGAGATTAGACAGGAGTCCCTGTGGACTATGATGTTTGCTGATGAAATTGTAATCTGTAGTGAGAATAGGGAGCATATTGAGTAGATCCTGCAGAGGTGGAGATATGCTCTAGAGAGGAGAGGAATTAAGTTCAGTAGGAACAAGACAGAAAATGTGTAAATAAGAGGGAGGTCAGAGGAATGGTGAGGATGCAGGGAGTAGAGTTGGCGAAGGTGGATGAGTTTAAATACCTGGAATAAACACTAGAGAGTAAGGGGGAGTGTGGAAGAGAGGTGAAAAAGAGAGTTCAGGCAATGTGGAGAGGGTGGAGAAGAGTGTCAGGAGTGATTTGTGACAGACAGGTATCAGCAAGAGTGAAAGAGCAGGAGGTGGCAGAGTTAAAGATATTAAAGGATGGATAGGATTAGAAATAAATACATTTGAGAGTCAGCTCAGGTTGGACTGTTTTTTGAGACAAAGTCAGAGAGGTTGATGATGTTGGTTTGGACAAAAGCAAAAGAGAGTTGCTAGATATACTGGGAGGTAAGAAGAAAAGAGGAAGGCCTAACAGGAGGTGTATGGATGTGGTGAGAGAGGACATGAAGGTGGTGAGTGTAACAGTGTAATAGAAGACAGAAGGATATGGAAAAAGATGATCCACTGTGGTGACCCCTAATCAGAGCAGCCAAAAGAAGAAGAAGAAGATATGGAGGTGCTTTAAAATTATCCCACAGAGAAAACAGTAAATTCATATTTTACATGGTATCCACAAAGAATCCTATGATTAGATCTACGGATTCTCCGATCAGGTTTTTTAAGGCTGATTCTGATCACCGATTTCATGTTAGTTGATCGTCCAATTCTGATATTGATTCCGATTTTTTTTTCCTTTATACATTCTACACTAGCCTCCTGCATAACCAGACAAATAGAAGTTTTATGTCCTATATTAAAGTGTATTTTTATAATTAAACTATAGAGCACAGGTGTTAACTGTTCATTTTTTATTAACAAAATTAAATTCTGTAAGCTTACTGCTCAGTGAAAATAAAATACTAAAATAAATAAAATGTTCTTAAAATACATACTTTAAATAATAAAATACAAAAAGGTTCATTTATAATACATTTGGCATAAAAGAAAATAAAATGCTTCTCATAATAAAATGTCAAATTGTTTAGTCTTTTAAGTAATGTACCTATCTGAAACAAGATGTAATTAAAAATAGCAGTTTTCACCATTTCTCTAACAACAAAAACAAATATTTTCTCACACAATCAATTCATTGATATTGGCAATTAAACACTGCTTAAATGTAAATATATATTGCCACGCTTGGGTCACAGATTTGCACAGAAACACAGGAGGTTGTAGAGACAGGAATTTTATTCAAACACTGCAAACGAACATTTGTCTCTTTTACAAAAGTTTAAATGTGCTCCATGACAAGACAGAGATCACAGTTCCGTCTCACAATTAAAAGAATGCAAACATATCTTCCTCTTCAAAGGAGTCAGGAGCAGAGAATGTCAGAGAGAGAGAGAGAGAGAGAGAGAGAAAAGCAATCAATCAAAAACCAATAGGTGCTGTCCAGGCTTTCAAGTATGCGAAGTACCACGTGGGAAGCATATCGTGCGACAAAGCAGCTGCAAGTAAGCCCAGCAAGCAAGGCAGCAATGTGAAGGTAGTCTTTCGGCATTTTATAGAGGAGCGTCCGTATCCTGTAGGGTTGCGATCAGCCCCCTAGCTCACACCCCCTCCGTCAGCTTTATTCACATTTTCGTGAATTAAGCGACACTCCAAACCTGGTTCAAACAGAAGTGACAGGACATCAGCATTAACATGTTCAGAGCCGGGTCGATGCCTCACAGTAAAACTGTAAGGTTGCAAGCCCATTCATATCCTTCTGACCGTATAACCACTGAAGTGGAGCATGATCTGTCGCTAATATGAAATTTCGACCCCATAAATAATAACGAAGTGCTTCCACAGCCCATTCTTTCACTAATGTGAAATTTCGACCCCATAAATAATTCTTTCTCAACTAGCCGATGCCTGCTATAGCATATGGCGGTGTAAGAATAGGAACGGAAAACAGTGAGAAAGGAATTCAGAAATCAAGAAGAAATAAATACTTAATGAAAGACGCAGTGTGCATGAAGAATTTCCGGCTAAGCAGGATTACACGTGAAAAATAAATCAGGCTTTCCAAATTTGCCATGGCATCCTGACAGTTTTGTGGAATGTATCTTGGACTTCCTGGAAATGTGGACGGTAATATGAACATTTTGCCTACACATACATTGTTATTTTCAGCGTTTGCTTGCAGTGTGCCTGATAGTCCTTTGTATTATTCCACACGCAGATCTTGTTGATGTAATCTGAGATAGTTGAGACGCGTGCCCTCTGTTTTAACATACGCATCTACGACGTACTGTTGGAATAGTTTGCCGCTGGAGTTCAAAATATTAAATGTATTCCTCATTGCTAACCTAAACACGTAAAATTGGCTTTGAGTAAGCCTTATTCACTTGGCGCTTCTTTTATCGGGAACATGTTGTAAATCTTTGTGCCAGCCAATGTCTCCGTAAGGGAATAAAAGTGGGTAATAAAAGTGGGTAAACCATAGGATCGCAATTCATATTGAGGGTGGAAATCTGTTTACAGGAGTTGCCTATGGGATAGATGCAAATGTCCCTTTCGGCAGGCGTTTCGCCATCTTCTCCGACGAAAATCGCTGCAATGTCGGGGCATTGTATCTTCGTAAATCCTGCCTAGGGTTTTCCTTGAAAACCATTCATACAGATGCTGTTGGATTGGACTGAGCAATTTCATGCGTGTGTTTGTATGATTTAGTGAAGGGGTTGATGGTTCTGAGCATGGAATCTAGCTGGAGAAGTACATTTTCGCTGCATGCAGAGTTTGCTTTATTTTGTAAGCGTACTTAAGTAGCTTGCGCTGTGTCAAAAACATACACCTGTCCATATCCTGGAGAGATAGAAGTGTTAGCGTATAGTGGAGAGATTTGGTGATAAATTTGCCCATGTATTTTAAAATTGTATGGTCCGTGGCCAGGAGGTTGAGTTATCTGTGCACCCATGGAAGCAAACGCTAGAGAAGAGTTGTATTCTCGAATGTGTTCACAATAATTTTTAGCTTCTGATGTTTGCTGTGTAAGAAGCTGTTGTAAAGACACAGGTGGCTCCCGCAAAGGTGGTAAAACAACTTTACCGTTGTGGCAGCACCTCGAGGATTTATTACGCTCAGCAGGCCAGTATAGTGCATGACACAGAAGAGGATGAACAGGAATCGAGAAATGCCGTGTTCGCTGCGTGTGGGCGGGACCAGTTTTGAAGTGGAAGCAGGACGAACCAGAAGAGAAATATATATAAGAGATAGTCGAATAACTGCGTTCCCTAGGAAGCAATTTTCTACTCAAAAATGTTATAGGGTGCTCTTCCCCATCAAAAACCTGGGACAGGATGGCGCCTACACCAGCGCAACGCACCTGTGGAAACTGAGAATAAGAAAGTGCTCATAATTGCCGATTCCATAGTGCGGAATGTTAGAATTCCAAACTATGTTAAACCAGCAGTTCATGTTAAATGCCTCGCAGAGGCCAATATTTCTGGCATAGAGGCCACATTGGACCGTGTCGCCGACGATTAAGTATCTACCTTATTGCTGCATATTGGCACTAATGATATTTATTTACAGCAATCTGAGGTATTAAAGAGGAACTTCATCTCTCTATGCACCAAAGCTAAAAGAAAATGTTGGAATTTAGTTGTATTTGGCCCCTTACCAAGATTATATAGAGGGGATGTGATTTATAGCAGATTGCATTCCCTTCACTGGTGGCTAGAAACCTGGTGTGCAAATAAAAGCATAGCATTTGTGAACAATTGGGATGATTTTTGGGAAAGGCCTGGATTTTTCAAAAGAGATGGACTTCATCCTAACTGGAGGGGATCTTATGTATTATCCCAAAATATGGCAGCAAAACTGCCTGGTTGACTGATTAGAGCACCATCCAGGGCGCAGTCATGTGATCTTAAATCACAGGCTGTTGTTTATCCCACCTGTTACTATCCTGAAACTGTTACCCAAAATCCCTGTTGTGGGGCATCCAGTAAATTTAGTCTTGATACAAACCTTAAATTAATTGATAACCAAAAAATAAGGTGTATAATTAGACCAAGGGATAAAACCAGACCCTCCACCAGGGGCATCTGTAATAGAAATTTACTTCAAATTAAAACAAAAAATATATCACCAGTTCAGAAAGAAGCATGCAGTTTTAAATGCTGCTTATTGAACATTCATTCTCTTGGCAGTAAAGCTGTTTTGGTAAATGATATTATATTAAGTACAAAATCTGATCTGTGTCTTCTCACTGAAACCTGGCTTAGTAAATGTGACAGTGTCCCCCTAGCTGAGGCATCACCAGATGGATACTCGTTCCTTCATAAGTCTAGAGATTCTGGTCGAGGAGGAAGACTTGGAATAATTCACTGTAACAAAATGCAAATCACTTCTAAAAATTTAGGCAACTTTACATCCTTTGAGGAATTCATTTTAAATATTTAAACAGATTCCAACACAATTATAGTGCTAGTCTACAGACCACCATGACTGAATTTAGCAACCTTCTATCTGATTTGGCTATAAATTATGATCACGTAGTACTGATGGGGGATTTTAATGTACACATTGATGTGGAAACTGACACTTTCAGCAAACGTTTTACTTATTTGTTAAATTCAGTAGGATTTTGTCAGATTGTCAAAGGTCCAACTCTTAATCATAACCACACATTAGATTTAATTATAACTTACAAAGTTGAAATTCAAAATTTAAATATTACTCCATTAAATTTAGTTATTTCCGATCACTACTTAATTACATTTGATTTAGTCTTGCCCTTGCCAACACACTCACAGATTAAAACAAAGACAGTGCGACATCTAGATTGTACTTCTGCTTCAAAATTTATAGATCCTTTGAGTAAGTCGAGGGTAATTGTGTAAAGTGAGCGACAGCCGTGCATCATTTGCGCGAGCGACCTGATGCTATGCAGTTCGGTCTATAAATGATAACCCTGTAAAACGACTGAGGTTCACAGCAAATCTTTCGAGTGGTCATTTTCATGCTTATGTTTCACAAAAAAAGTATCCTCTTCTGAAAGTTTCGACTTCAAATATGCCAAAGGTTATTATTACCAGAAAAATAACAACACAAGGATTAAAAAGACCCACATCTCCACTGCGTTCATTAATGACATGTTGCTGAAGTCCTTTGACGGAGAAGAAATGGTCTACAAGTCGATAGACACTGTCTGTAATGCAGATGAAGCTGTTAACTATCCGGTAGAGTTTTTAAATTCCCTTAAACCATCGGGTCTTCCATACCATAGGCTTACTCTGCGGAAGAGCACACCCGTAATGCTCCTTCGAAATTTAAATCCACCAAAACTATGTAATGGCACTAGACTGCAAGTCAAAGCCCTGCATAAAAATGTAATTGAAGCCATTATTTTGACCGGGTGTGCTCAAGGACAAAAAGTGTTTGTGCCGCATTCCTCTAATATCCAATGACCTCCCCTTTGACTTTAAGAGACTGCAATTTCCCCTCAAAGTATGCTTCGCCATGACGATAAATAAGTCTCAAGGCCAAACTTTGAAATACACTGGCGTAGATTTAAGGGAAGATTGTTTCTCCCACGGTCAGTTTTAAGTAGCTTGCTTACGCGTAAGTTCGCAGACGAGCCTGGTAATATTAGTGCCGCCCAATAAACAACCAAAAAATATTGTTTATAAAGAAATCCTCTAAAAACCAATTAAATATTTACACTTCCACGGTGTCAGAAGTTCCACGCGAACAAAGTCACGGGCAATAACTATAACTTCATATATATATTTCCGAAAAAAAAGTATATTAAAACAGAGTCCCGCGCAGACGAAGTCGCGGGTAAAAGCTAGTCTTTAAATACAGATAAAACAGAGATATTAATTGTTGGACGGAATGACGCTGATCACAACAATATTTTGTCATCATTTAACTCAGTTGGAATCCCCATTAATTTTACTGAATCAGCCTGCAATCTAGGAGTTATCTTTGACTCTAGCATGTCATTTAAAGCGCATACTACAAAGTTGTCCAAAACATGTTTCTTCCATCTTAAAAATGTTAGGAAATCAAGGCGCTTTCTAAATAAACAGGATTCTGAGAAATTAATTCATGCATTTACTTCTAGTAGGATTGACTACTGCAATGCGGTATTCACTGGATGTTCAAACTGTTATTTATACAGCCTCCAGTTAATCTAAAATGCGGCTGCAAGAATTATTACAAGAAGAAGAAAATCCAAACACATAACTCCAGTTCTTAAATCCTTACACTGGCTCCCGGTTAGGTTTAGGGCAGATTTCACAATCCGCCTTTTAACATATAAAGCATTAAATGGCCAAGGTCTGGCTTACTTGTCTGAACTTATCATGACTTACAAACCAGAGCGCACATTAAGATCTCAAGATGCCGGTCTGCTTATGATTCCAAGGATTAATAAAATAACAGTGGGAGGTCGAGCTTTTAGTTTCAGGGCCCCTAAACTGTGGAATGGTCTGCCTGCTACTGTAAGAGATGCCCCTTCAGTCTCAGCTTTTAAATCCCAGCTGAAGACTCACTACTTCAGTTTAGCATATCCTGACTAGAGCTGCTGATAAACTGTACATAGAGCATCTCTCTTGTTAGTCATTAGCACTAAAACATAAGTAACATGATAGTTATAATTGGATACTAACCCTCACCTATTCTGTTTCTCTTCTCGGTACTCAAATGTGGCACTTGGTGCCATGGCCCACCTGCCAAGTTATTTTGCCTGCTTAAGGTAAAGTCATCCCTGATGGAGGATCGCAGGAATCGTGGGAAAGAGGGGTCCTTTCATCGGATTGGCTGGCCCAGCGCTGTTTCAGCCGTGGAATGGCCAAATGGGGGAGGCAGCTTGATGGATGAGGTCTCCAGGACTCTAAACAAATCCAAATCTACTGTTAAATTCTGCTCCATACTTCTAAAATTTTTATTTATATACTGTATTAAGGATTTGTTCTGTTCTATGTATTGTATTGTATTGACCCCCTTCTTTTGATACCCACTGCACGCCCAACCTACCTGGAAAGGGGGTCTCTCTTTAAACTGCCTTTCCCAAGGTTTCTTTCATTTTTTACCTACAAGGTTTTTTTTTTGGGAGTTTTTCCTTGTCTTCTTAGAGAGTCAAGGCTGGGGGGCTGTCAAGAGGCAGGGCCTGTTAAAGCCCATTGCGGCACTTCTTCTGTGATTTTGGGCTATACAAAAATAAATTGTATTGTATTGTACACCAAATGCACTTGCGTCTGTCTGTAGAACAAAATCCTTGGAGAAGTTGGGATTCTGCAAAACCGGATAAGAAGACAAAGCAGTTTTCAAATCACAAAAGGCACGTTCACAAATTTCTGTCCATAAAACAGGGCGGTTTTTCCTGCCTCTAGTAAGATCTGAAAGAGGAGCAGCCCTATTTGCAAAGTCAGGGATGAATCTTCTGTAATAACCAGCAAGCCCCAGAAAGGCACATACTTCTTTCTGCGTTTCTGGATGTGGATAAGCAAGCATCTCTTCCACTTTTCTAAATTGTGGTCGGAGTAAACCCCTGCCCATAGAGTAGCCTAGATCAGGGGTAGGCAACGTCGGTCCTGGAGTGCCACAGTATGTGCAGGTTTTTGTTCCAACCCAGTTCCTTAACGAGAACTCAATTATTGCTGATGAAGCACATATTGCTTAAGTGACATTTTAATGCTTCATTTTAGTGGTCTCGCTTGTTAAGGTTCTCCAACCTTAATTGCTTATTTCAATCTTAAACTGCTGCATTCAGTGTTTTAATTGCTCCTTATTAGCAATAAGATGTAAAACAGGGGTAGGCAATGTCGGTCCTGGTGAGCCGCAGTGGCTACAGGTTTTCATTCCAACCCAATTGCTTAATTAGAAACCAATCATTGCCAATCTCAGACCTTATTTAATTTTATGGCTTGTTAGTCTGTGCAATGTAAGGCTTTTATATCGTAGATTTTTTTCCTTTCCAAGGATATCATCCAAATGATTTGAAGCCTAAAACAGATCATTTTCAGTCTGTCACATTTTTCTATTAAGTGTTTTATTAAATCAAACCGTGCATGATGAACACACACAGATGTAATTGGAAAAAAGCTAGCTGCTTTGTCTTTTACATCTTATTGCTAATAAGGAGCAATTAAAACACTGAATGCAGCAGTTTAAGATTGAAATAAGCAATTAAGGTTGGAGAACAAGCGAGACCACTAAAATGAAGCATTAAAATGTCACTTAAGCAATATGTGCTTCATCAGCAATAATTGAGTTCTCGTTAAGGAACTGGGTTGGAACAAAAACCTGCACATACTGTGGCACTCCAGGACCGACGTTGCCTACCCCTGGCCTAGATAATGAGTCTCAGACATACCCAATTTACACTTCTTGGGGTTTGCTGTCAAGCCAGCCTGTCTTAAGATTTCAAGGATAGCCTGGAGACGTTCTAAAAGTGTTTGCCAATCATTACTGAAAATCATGACATTGTCAAGATATGCCCTGGAATACTCGGAATGAGGACGAAAGATCTGGTCTATCATACATTGGAAAGTTAGAGGCGCACAATGAAGACCAAATGGGAGTCTAGTAAATTCATAAAGTCCGTCAGGAGTCGCAAATGCTGTTTTCTCACAACTGCCAGCCTCAAGAGGCACCTGCCAGTAACCTTTCGTGAGATCTAGCGTGAAGATATAGGTCGCCTGACCCAGTTTTTCCAACAGCTCGTCAACGCGTGGCATTGGATAAGCATCAAATTTAGAGACTTTATTCAATCGCCTGAAATCGATACAGATGCGAACCGTGACGCCTTGTTTTGGGACTAATATGACTGGACTACACCAGTCACTTTTACTTTCACGAATTACACCTAATGCCAGCATCTTTTTGACTTCCTCGCGCAGAATATTCCGTCGCACTTCCGGGATCCGATACGGGCGCATCTGCACCCTAACACCAAGTTCAGTAGTGATTTTATATTCTGCAAGGTTAGTCACGCCTGGCAAGTCTGAAAAAACATCAGTTTTCCGTTCAATCAAAGATTGAGTCAGTCAAATTGTTTCCAATGGCAACATCAGTCTGAGAGACAGAAGCCAAGGAAGTGTAAACCCCCTGCGAGTCATGCCATGCCTTCAAGAGATTAACATGTAAAATCTGGAATGGTTTACGCCAGCCCGGTATTCTAACCTTGTAAATCACCGGCCCCATACGTTCCTCAATAATTACAGGGCCCTACCATTTCTCTAGGAATTTGTGCGGGTCTGAAGGAATCAGAACCAGAACATGATCACCAGGTTTGAATTCACGGAGCTTACAGCGCCTATCGTAAAGACGTTTCTGGGTTTCCTCCTGCTCACGTCGCTGATGCTCCACAGCAATAGAAGAAAGTTTAGAAATTCTATCTTGCAACGAAATTACCCAACCTGCAAAGCTCGGCACGTGAGCTGTTGTCTCGATTCCTGTCCATTCCTCTCGTACCACATCCGAGATGCCTCTCGGGCGCCTGCCAAACAACACTCGCCTGATCATCTGTTTTAAAGTTTTGTTAAATCGTTCAGTCAAACCATTCATCTGTGGATGGTAAACAGTGGTATTCTATTTCTTAATAGCAAAGCTGTCACACAATTGTTTCATCACGCGAGAAGTAAAAGGTGTGCCCTGATCAGTTAAAATTTCTCTAGGGATGCCAATATAAATACAAGTCTCGCACAAAGCTTTGGCTACAGTGGAGGAATTGGCTTTTTTCAAAGCAGCCACTTCCGGATATCGCGTTGCATAGTCAACTAACACAAGCATGTATTGATACCCATTTTTAGTCTTAGGTAGCGGGCCTACTATATCTAATCCCACCCGTTGGAAGGGGACTTCCAAAATAGGCATAGGAGAAAGGGGAGCCTGAGGAGGTTTATAAGCAGAGACAATCTGGCAATCAGGACAATAAGTACAGAATCGCTCCACATCTTTCCCCATATTCAGCCAATAAAATCAATTTGATAAACGTTCTCTAGTCTTATCAGGTCCCAGGTGCCCACCCAAGATGTGAGAGTGAGCTAACTGCAAAAGAATGTCCCGATGTACTTCAGGTACAACTAACTGTTCAATAAATTTCCCCACTAAATGATCTGATATCACTCTAAAAAGGCAGCCATCTTTCTCAAGAAAGTGTGGGGTTTTTAAGCCCCCGGATGCATGCTCTTGGTAATAAGAGTCACTAGCAGAGCAAGCCTGTTTAAGTGCATATTCTAATGAGCTATCGGCATGCTGCAAACTCACAAAATCCATCTGCTTGCCAGTGCTCGGTTCTTGTTCGGAGGCATTTGCAAGTTGACAAGTTGTAGATGGGCCAGCCAGCCGCTCTAGGAAATTGGGGGTGTCTCCCTCGGTCTCGCTGGAGAGATCAGGTTCAATATCTAATCTGGGCTCTAGATCTTCCCCAACAGCCACCTCGGGTTCAATATCTAATCGGGGCTTGAGACCTTCCCAATAGTCACCAGTTCTTCTTCCCCACCACTAAGCTTGACAGGGGACGACTCACTGACTGGCGGCTGACATTCAGTCATGAGTCTAGGAAAAAGGGCATTCCTCCTGACAATCAGTAGGGACCAGTGGCAGGAGTCCGAAATGACAGACCAAACTTTAAAATGCCGACCCTTATATGTTAAAGGAAGAAGCAATGTCTGATAGTCTTTAACATCTCCATGTACACAACGTATGTTTACAGTTTCAGTGTTACACAGGTACCTGTCGTCAAGACAGTCCCGTCTGACAATACAAAGGTCACTTCCCGAGTCCAATAATGCAGAGATCTCGCGGCCCCCCCAACTTCACCGAGATCATTAAGCCATCCTTTTTATCTGAAGAATAAGGAACACGGGAGCAACAAA
The DNA here is from genome assembly GCF_900747795.2 of Erpetoichthys calabaricus. Lineage (NCBI taxonomy): Eukaryota > Metazoa > Chordata > Cladistia > Polypteriformes > Polypteridae > Erpetoichthys > Erpetoichthys calabaricus. The sequence goes on from NC_041394.2 coordinate 325,142,143, forward strand.
CCTCAGCCAGACCAATTTCCATCGACTGAGCAGGGGATAGGCGACATTCCCTCGCCAAGTGGCCAGGTTGATCACACCGGAAGCATCTTTGTTCAGCTCCACTGCCGAAATATCCATGGCCTCCTGCTTCCCCAGATGTGGGTGCTACATTAACAGCCGGATCCCCTGGAGGTCTTCCTGAGTAAACCCAATTTTCAGGTTTAACAGCTCGTTGATGCTCTAACCTCTGTTCAATGCAACGAGCATTCCCAGGGTGATCCCTCGGAGGTTGCAGAACAGCATAAAGAGCAGCAAATCCCCCGCTTTTTCTCCAAGCAGTTTGAGAACCCTCCAAACGTTTGGCTAAGATCATCAACGACTCAACATCATGACGAAGAAATTCATCTCGGAGAACTGCAGGTATCACTGCCAGCACTATATTCATGACAACCTTTTCCACAACGTACTCCATCTTGTTTTCCTCTAACCAGCAATGAACTGTATAAATCAAATCTTGTATCTGTGCACAAATGGGACCGTCCATGTCCATGTTCAGTTTCCAATCATGAAGCACAAAACCTTTAGCCAAAAAGCTTGTAGTTTTACGTAAAACAACCTGCCACTTCAAGAAATCATAATCTGCGAGTTTATCGCGAGGCACATTCCGTAAGGCAAGTAAGGCATCCCCAGACGAAAAAGGGGTGACGATAACAGCCCGGTTTCGTTTGTCCCATCCCATCAAAGTCGCCACATGTTCAAAAGCTAAAAGAAACATCTCTGGGTCATCGGAAGGACCCATGTTCGTCAGCACATCCTTAGAATTAGTAAGAGGAGCAGGAACTGAGTCATCCTCTGGGTCGGTAGGAACCGGGACATTTTGAGTGATCTGACACAACTCCTCTGCATTCATCTGTGCAACCACCCCTGGTACCACTTGTCACGCTTGGGTCACAGATTTGCACAGAAACACAGGAGGTTGTAGAGACAGGAACTTTATTCAAACACCGCAAAGAAACATTTGTCTCTTTTTCAAAAGTTTAAACTGTGCTCCATGACAAGACAGAGATGACAGTTCCGTCTCACAATTAAAAAAAATGCAAACATATTTTCCTCTTCAAAGGGGTCAGGAGCAGAGAATGTCAGAGAGAGAGAAAATCAATCAATCAAAAGCCAATAGGTGCGGTTCAGGCTTTTAAGTATGCAATGTACCTCGCGGGAAGCATATCGCACGACAAAGCAGCCACAAGTAAGCCCAGCAAGGAAGGGAGCAATGTGAAGGAATTCTTTCAGCGTTTTATAGAGGAGCGTCCGTATCCTGTAGGGTTGCGATCAGCCCCCCAGCTCACAATATGCATTTGTACGTTTTAATCATTTTAAATCATTAATTGCACTACAGCTTTACACTGTTAAAATATACATTTACTATAGTCATACAGGTGTTTTTTTTTCTTCAGTGTATAAACTAGACATTCGTAATACTTGAGGTGCCATTATAAAATATGGATTTTACCATTTTAATTATTTAGTACTTGTTTTTTTACCAAACCGTATACTGCATGACACAGAGCAACAAATAACACAGTACAAATCTTTAAAAAAAATCATATTGTTTACTAAGCTGAGATTTTCAACTTTGTCTTTATCTTTTTTTATTCTAATTAAAAGTGTAAGCTGCTGCATTTAAAACAAGCATGCTGTACAAACTCAAGCGGTGCCCGTTTTAATTTAAAGGACAAAATAAAGGTCTGAATTCCTTAAAGTAGCTAGTTGCACAGGACAACTTCAAAGATATATATTTTTTAAAGTTTATTACTCCACTTTCTTTAACGTAAAGACTAATATACCATTCGCCTCTCGTTCACTGATAAAATAAGCTTCCACTCACTGCTCTTTGTTTACACTGTAGGAAGTTTGCTGCAAAAGAAAAAAAAAAAGCTAGCTTAACTTCAGTAATACCTTGTGAAAAGGAGCACTATGACTAAATAACCACAAAGTATAGAAAAGCAGGGGCTGAAAATATTGCTTTTTGTGATTGGCTTTTTTACCGATAATGACAGGTTCTTTTTTTTTTAGTGATAATCATCCGATTTCAATCAGTGGCCAATCGATTATAGCATCCATAATTAGATCAATGGATCCACTTTGTGGTAGTGATGTCCATATTATTCGAGTTCAATAGAATACAAATGGATCAGCAAAGCAAAGGCATTCACATGCGGGTAAGAACACTTTTACACGGTTGAAACGGTAGTTTACAACTAGAAAGGTAAGAGTTGGAACAAATTTATAAAAACAATAGAAATGTTAAATAATCAAAGGGTGTGAAGCAACACTTGGATGGAGGGGGGGCAGTGTGGTGGTAGTGAAAGAAAAGTATTGTGGAAAGAGAAAACTTTATGGAAGAAGTGGCTTAATAAACCTTCTATTATTTGAACCCGGGACTCTGTGTTTTCGTGTTTGGGGCTTGATGATGCTCCTGATTCCATCACAATTGTAAAACAAAAGCTGTTTTAAGTTTATATGAAGTCTGTGAGTCTATAAAAGGATGAACAGGACATAGGTTCATTACGGTAGAAAAAGATCAAGTTTGAGGGAGGATGGGTAGGAGAGAGAGAAGGGGGTTTCTGACTTTTAAATGGTAGAAAAGTTGAATTTCTTCTTATTGCAAAGTCTCTGATACAAACAGAAAAGAGTGTATCATCTGCCCCAAGCATTTATCTTTTTCTAACACCTTGAACTTCTGTATTAGTGTTCCCCTAAAGACAGAGTGGATGAAAAGCAATGGGATATAGAAGAGGTGTTAAGGATATCCTTTTTTGTAACAGTGCTTATAGGAATAAACCCTCTAAGTTATTTTTTTTTTGTATTAACATAGGCTTCAAGAGTGCAACAGTTTTTACCAGTTTGCAGTTTTTGATGAAATTCAAACCTATGGCATGTAATAAGTAGTCCCATTCAATTTTATCAAAGTCTTTTTAGAAATGAAATCCCACTCGGTGTTCAGATAATGATAATATTATATTAAACAGATAAGAAGATTAAAGAAAGATTGCCTGCCCTTAATAAATCCTTTCTGGTTCTGTGAAAAAACAAGAGCTTTTATCAGAGCCATGGGTCAAAATTAATCTGTATGACTCACATTTTAGACTTTCACTTTTTTGTTTTAACACAAAAAGATAAAAAGAAAAAAGTAAACTTTTTTCACGTTGTCATTATGGGGTGTTGGAGTACAGTGTAGAATTCTGAGGAAAAAAATGAATTTAATCCATTTTGGAATAAAGCTGTAACATAACAAAATGTGGAAAAAGTGATGCGCTGTGAATACTTTCCGGATGCACTGTATATTATTATATATATATATATATATATATATATATATATATATATATATATATATTATTATTAGAAAAATATATTACTGCAATACCTTTTTGCATTTTAATTTTAATGCATTTAATATCTTATTGATATTTTGCTATTTTACTAAGGTGATCAAATACATTATCAGAAAGAATTTTAAAATTTATTTTCTATATATTATATATATATATATATATATATATATATATATATATATATATATATATATATATATATATATATATATAGTTATATTTCTTTAATTCTTGTGTTTATCAATAAATTTTATTATTTTGATTGTTAAAATGAGTGTGCTTCAGTTACCTTGATATAAGTCTAAAAGATTAAGACCCGCCTCCTACAACACAAAAAGGTAAAGTAAATAAAGTAGGAGCCTTACCAAATTAATTACTGGCATTGCCAGAGGCAAAACAGATCATTGATTAATCACGTTAAATCTCTCCTGCTTTTCTACACTCCACAGACATTTATTTCTAGCATTAACAACTTTAGGCACAGTTACTGGTTAATCCAGTGGAGTACTTACCTAGTCTGTTAAGGAAACTATCATGGACCAATTATTTATAGATTCTGATTGGTATAATGTTGCATAACAATTTTAATGATGCTATTTATTGTACACTATTTAACAGATATTGATTGATAATCAGTATATTTTTTGGTTATAAGGATAGTAAAATCCCCTCTTGTTAAAATCTCATTTATCTTTTCCTCATATCCTTGACATGAAAGAGCCAAGAGATGTAATCCATCCAGCAAGTTCCATTTATGTCCCTGGTCTTTTTCCAGTAGGCTAGGCCTGGTACTCCTCTGAAGGGATGTGTCCAGTAAGCATTCTAACTATTGTACATAGCCAAGCTACCTCATCTATCTCTTCTCAATCAGAAGTAGTGTACCTACTTCCAAGATCCTTCCATATGTACTCAGAATTTCTTTTCGTAAACTCAAATGTTCAGTTTCTTTTGCCTAATATCCATTGTACAAGTGGTTCAGTGATAATTACTTATGTATGTGTTATATATTTAGAAGATGTCTTTACCTAATTACTTATAAGATGAGAATTAACTGGAATTATCAGCATTTACTTAGGATGGTATTACTTAAATATAAAATTGTCTTTATTTGCAAATTCGTATCTTGTTAAAAAAAATGTCAGACTTGAAATTGATGGTATAAGTTACTACTTAAGTTTGTTTTCCTGCTTCCTGAATTTTTTTTAAATTCCAGCTGGTAAAACTGAGTGGATGAACATACCAATGATGGCAATACTAATAAAAATTTTAAAATTCTTTCTGATAATGTATTTGATCACCTTAGTAAAATAGCAAAATATCAATAAGATATTAAATGCATTAAAATTAAAATGCAAAAAGGTATTGCAGTAATATATTTTTCTAATCCAACTACAAGGTGAGAAGGAGCCACTGGTTATCCCAACCAAAACTATGTGTAAAGCAAGAGCCATCATGGTTGGGGGCGCAAATCTGTCAACGATATATTCACATATTAATTCCTATTCTTCAGAATAGAAAAGGTCCGGCAAAAAAGTTATTGAATGAATCAGTTCCCTCCCTTCCTTCCTTCCCCTAGGGTAAAGGCTGTTATGACTAATCATTTTATTCTGCGAGCTCACTCACGAAAAAATTTTACATTATAATTATTGTAAAATTCATAAAAAATATATAAAAAAAGTTTTCCTTTTTTTTTTATATATAAAATAGAAAGTGTCCAGTTTCCCATTAAAAAACTCACAGCATTTAATTTTTACATCTTCCACATGACATAGGTGATGTGTCTTTTAACTGCCAGTGTGCATGGTGCTACATGGTGTATAGAAAGGTGGAGGAGTAGTTATCAATGTTATCATAAATTATTACATCCATGTATAAGCAGCAAAATATGTAATAAAGCTGGGAAATACAAAAAGTATATTTTTTAACCAAAAGTAAACCATACAGATTTGCAAAAGTATTATACTATATACTAGACATTAAGCCCGTTACAATAACGGGAGCTAGAACAGTAGTGCATAAACATTAGTAGGAACAGTCTATATTGGCAAGGGACCTTGACCTCATTCTGTGTCTTGTCTTAATTTTTTTTTGTCATAAATATTTTTGCAAGAAGCCTAAAGTAAAATAATAAAATAGAAACGTATATGACAATACAGTAAGTATAATTAATATTACCTTAGTGTAAAACTTTGGGCAAAAACGCTTTCTCTTTTAGCGTTTTTCTGACGCTTATTTTCTTTTTCTTCAATCGATCTATTTGTTCGGATTTTTCTTTGTCTTTCAGCCTTTCTTTTGTTGATGTTTACTTGCTGAGCTGACCGTTCTTCCAGGAGATGTTGCTTATATAGGATTTGATTGTCTGTGTCTTTTGTCCTACTTGACGTGACCCTTTTTTTGGGTGGCATGTTGTTAGTAGACAGTCACAGTATTATAGGCTTGTACGTCCGTAATATTTTCTGTTACAGTAATACTGGTTTGTATGTGGCTGTAATACAGTATGCGTCACTGTATTGTGTGCCTTTAATTTTCTCTCGCAGTAATACTGGTTTGTATTTCCGTAAAATGCCTGTAATTTTCTCTGACAGTAATACTGGCTTTGATGTCCGTAATATGCGGTTTAATTTTCTGTCACAACAGTGGGCAATCAGCAGAGTCTCCCCAGCAACTGATGTAATGTGTGGCGTGCAGCTGATAATCGTGCCTGTGGCGTCTCTCCAGCAAGTACTGTGCAGTTCCCCAGCAAGTATTTTAATCTGTGCTGGCGTGCAGCTGATTATTGTATGTGTGCCGTCTCCCCAGCAATGGATTTTATGTGCGCCAAAATAAATCTACTTTAAAAAGTCATCCTATTGTAATATCATGAAAATTCATATATTTAGGAACACCCCTTCAACAACTGACACTTTACCGGGCCAAGCTTCTTAATCGCAAATCTGACATCCTCAGAGTGAACACTTGCACAACAAAAAAACACTAATCCCACCTCTTTGGGGAAGCTGGTCTCCGTGTCTCAGTACCTGATTGGATTTTTCGTGCCTTATGTTTTAGGTCTTACCTCATTTACCGAAATCCGATTGGATCGGCCGCACGATATTTTATAGGTCCCGCCCTCTCTGTCTTGTGTGACGTGTCAGGCGGCCTTTGAAGCATCTGCTAGAGGCCAGTGGCTCTGCCACTCATTCCGCCCTTCCCTGTACTTCCGCCTTGTCCGTAAAATGCGTTTAATTTTCTGTCACAACAGTGGGCAATCAGCAGAGTCTCCCCAGCAACTGATGTAATGTGTGGCATGCAGCTGATAATCGTGCCTGTGGCGTCTCTCCAGCAAGTACTGTGCATTTCCCCAGCATGTATTTTAATCTGTGCTGGCGTGCAGCTGATTATTATATGTGTGGCGTCTCCCCAGCAATGGATTTTATGTGCGCGGCCGCGACTACCCAATCAGCACTCTCCCTAGCAATGATGTCCTTTATTAAAGAGTGCCCCGTGCATGCACACTTCACCAGAAGACACACACACACGGACACATGGACGCACACAGGGGTTTTATTAAAGAGGATACTTCCTGGACCAGCTGCTATTATTACCATCAGCTTTAATGTAAAACAACTGCTGCAGGACAAAAATGATTGCCATGTCAGTCAAGAAAATACACTTGGTTCGAGTATTCCACAAGTCACTCAAACAGCTCTGGACAATTAACCCTGGGCAGCATGCCACCCATCATAGGGCACAATGAGTTCATTTTGAATAATAGATTAAACTAATCCACTCATATTTGAGTATGTGAAAACATACACAGACATGGGAAAAATGTGCAAATTCCACTAAGACAATGACTAGTGCAAGATCTAAATCTATTATTGGATCCTATTTATTATTGTATATCATTAAATTATTTGGAATTAAAATTGCCTAGAAGCTAGGCTTTCATGAGCAATGCCTTGAATGTGTCAGATGTTATACCTTCATAATGTGTGTGATGTGGGGCAGCATTACATTATACAGATGAACTTTACATAAGTTGTGATCATTTAGTTTAAAGTGAAATTACAAAATCGGAAATTGCTTCCATATATCGATATTTAAAATGTAAGTTTTTGTGTTAGTAGCAAGCTGAATTTCTAGCTGCCACTGACACAGCCCTTCACTGTAAATGAGAACCAAGTGTTGACAATGTAACAAAATTCTGTTTTTAAAAACTAATATTGAATTATATTCTGTACAATGCATTGAACCTCTTTTTTATCCCAAGTTTGAAGTCACAATGCATGGAACACACAATGTAAGCCATTTAATGCAGACGTTTAGTCTCCATCTGATAGCAAAAAGACTTTTGCAATAAGGAAATGAAGGGGTGAAATTCAATCTAATAGGTAATTATCGTTAGTTATGGATTTTTCCACAGAGTTTCAAATTAAATTAAGTCATACTAATATCTATTCAAGTAGTCTTCAGTTAAGTTGCCTACATTTAAAAATTTTACATCCTTAGTATTTAATTCTATAAACATTAAAAAAAAGGTTTTGCTTCTGGATGAACCCATAAGATTTAATCTTACTGTATGAAAACACTAAATGCAGTTTCTTGGAAAGCAACTATAAACTCCGGTGTTGCTAGATTTTAATTAGCCTATATATTATAAAGAATTTCAGCACTGCATGTCTAGCTCATGAAGTTTTCCATACTTTTTTTTACCTGTTTGTTAGTGAGAAAAATTAACTGTATGGGGAAAAAAATAGGGCAGTACCAAAACAAGTATGTACTGTGTGTAAGAATAAGCTTGGCAAGGAACATCCAAAAATCATATCTTCCTATATGTAAAGCACCTCTCTTATTTGTCCTATCCACTGCCTAAACATTTTACGCTGCTTTGAGCACCATCTGTCTCAATTTTCTCAACTCTTACGATCTAAGCCAGAATTCTTAAGAAGACTCACTGTGTCCAAGTACCTACACTAATGGAGGTAGTTGCATGGAAGCTTCTCTTAAGTGCTTTCAAGCATGAGCCCAATGTCTGTGCCCTCTTTTCCAGGCTCTTCACTGGTTCATTTCATGACCTTTTGCCAATCTAAACGCTCCTGCTACATCGTATTTCTTTCCTCTAGGTCCTATTTTTTTATAATCTGATTTTAGTTTCTAAAGATACTTTTTATGTATTTGTGAAACAATGGGCAACATATTTTGTTCTTTATAAAAAATATGGATATAACCATAGCACACACAAAATAACTAAGCGCTCACATATGATAACTTTGTATTCTACATTATACACAGTATCAATGATAAACAATAACTATTATGTGTAAGAAAGTAGCACAGTGACAGCTAAAGATTAATACTTGAATTTGAGCTTTGGGCTATAGCATGTTCTATGGAGACTTCATTACAAAGGAGATTCATTCTCAGAAGCTTTGTTGACTGAAGTTTTAATTACAAAATTACAGCCCAGGGTCAAGATGCCCCCCTCTCCCAGGAAAAAAGCTGATCCATATAATCAAACCAACATTTTACTTGTCACTCCAGGTAGCATATGTAAGAAATATCTTAATAAAAGGTTATAGTCATACTTAACAAAAGTGTTCATAAAAATTAAAACACAAGTTTTATTTATAATCCAGTCTGGTGCACAGTGGTTAGCACTGCCATTTTCACAGTTGGCAAAAACTCCCAAATCTGACCTGCACCAAAGTGCTTTTCCAATTATGTACAGTAAGTATGCTGGTGACCCTTTATATATATATATATATAAAGTCTCTCTCTAATGGTTCATTCAGAGTGTGGTTTAAATGGTAAAATCATTTGATATTATTGGTCAATTTATTAAACTTATTATTCACATATTGGACATTTCTTGGCAGGAAAATTTATTTAAATAATTTATTGTAATTTTATTGATTTATTTTTTCCCCAAAATATTTTTGGATTTCTGTTTGGCCATGGGCACAATAAGATGTTTTGTGATTTCATGTTCTACTAGGTTCTTCTCTAAGATTACATTTATTTTATTGTTCTCTGATTTTTATTATTCTATTATGAAAACAGTTGTAATAGTTCTATAACAGTGTTTCTTAAATAAATAGATATAGCAACTGCATCCTTTCATCTGATTCTTTTCATTTATCATAGGAACAAATACATTTGACACAGAAAATAATCACAGTTTAAATCACAATCACAACATTGGTCAAAAATATTGCAATTCAATCTACTTTTCTAAAATAGTACAGCCCAAAGAATATGAAGATCCTCAGACCGACAGCTTTAGTCTTCTGTATCACTGTCTTGAGGGATTTTTTTCTTTGCATATTAAGCATACTCAAGTCGGGAAACGGGAAAATGCTGGATCCCTCATTGTAATCAGGAACCCTCCTGTAAGCATCTAACAACTTTGTCTATTTGTAAAGCACAGAAACTGGAGAATAAAGAGAAAGGGAATCAGAGGATCTTAAGTCACTGTTCGTATCACTTTCAGCAAGATTTCAGATGAAGGAAAAAATTTTTTACGCTTAGGTAAAAAAACTAAGTTGTATCTGTATTTCCCACCCCTATAACTCTAAGACCCATCTTTTAGATCTATCTTCCATGTTTCCATTTTTTAATTTGAAGTCTGAAACGCCCAATCTTAAAAACATATTATTCTCTACAATATAATGAAGATTTCTTTAACCGGGTTAGCCTGTTCAGTGTTCATCAAATGTGAATCTGTTATAATTTCAGTAATTAGGGTTTGCATGGGGTTACACAGAACAGGCATCTGTTGCAGCAAAAAAATACTCAGCTCAATCCTGTCATGCTCATCAATGGAGACCATACCTGGTGTGGATGAAAGTGCCTAATAATTTTCATACACTGAACGAAACCAACAGATTCCATTTAATGAAATTTTAAATGCAGGAGCATGAAAGACAAAGGTTAAAGTCAACAATGGAGGAACACAAGGGGTCATATTCTATGAGATGTTACATGAAACCTCCCAAATGGACAGAATTCTATCATTGCTACAAATGCAGGACTGTCACAAGAAAATGTGCTCTTTCTAGTACTTTTTAACGAAGTCGAAGGATGAGTTTATCATCATGCACATACAGCTTAGTTTGATTCTAAGATTCATAAACATATTGTTTTACCAGTCAATCGCACAGAATGCAGAATAATTAAATTTGTCAAAGGGGCAATACTAACTCCTCTCCATTAATTACATGATAACTCTGAGAACATCAACAAAGAGGAAATAAGGATATTTAACAGTTGGTCTGCATAAAATCCACAGGTCTTGTATGAAAAGACCAATAAAATGGTTAAAAATTCTTAGATGGAAAAACAAACTACTATACATATAACTCAGTCTGAATTACAAAACTTTCCAAAGATCCTTCATGCTCTCTGTATAATTAACATGTACCAATAACTTATGTCATGTATGATTTTAAATACAGCAAAGAACTATTCTCAATTAGCACATTTTTACACTGTAATAGGAATACAATCAAGTAAGGGCTTTTTACCTTTGTTACAGCTTTGGAAACATTCAATTAAAAAATTAATACATTAGGCCAGTAATGAAGATTATGATTTTAGTATGTTTCCATGCAACTATTGAAATTTATTTCAGAATGGGCTATCTTTTTATTGTTCAGAGCAAATTCGAGTTAGGGTAATAAAAGTATCATTTAATCAGCTGTAAAGAATTGGTTTATACTCACTCATTTAGTGACACATATTTCTTAAGGCAGTCTAGAAAAGCTTCACTTCCTCCTTGATGAAAATGGAGATCAGGTAACGAAGTATCATCTTTGAGGTAGATGGTTAGATGTGACCAGCCCTCCTTCTTTACTTGCACTGCTTTAAGGTCGCACACATTAAAGAAAAAGGCCCATTTGCTTCTTTCATGGGCATGATTTGATGCACCTGGAAAACACCCAAAATTATACTTTAATAGAAATGGAAATAATGTTCACTGGTATTTTGAGTAGTCAAGAAATTAAGATGTTTAAAAAAACAACAGAGACAAATTGCAATAATTTCTACTGTACATTAAGGCAAAAGACATGTAAAGTAGCAAAGAAAGTTACTCATTTCTAAACAGCAGTAATATCAGGAACAGTAAAAAAAATAAATAAATAGCCACAGGTAAGCATAAAATATAGCTCTAATAAACACAATGTCAAAGATATTTTTTTAACCTGAGAATTTAATTGCTGTCTTTTTAAAGCCAGGAAAAACCATGACCCAATGTAAATGACTTCACTTCATAATACTGTATATCACAGGTTTAGGAGCGATACTTTAAAATATGCAAACATAGACCTGACGAGTTGAACACTATTACAGCAAGTGTTACTGTTGACAGTACATAAATGTGACAACTTAAGATCACCCAAAATCTCAAACAAACAAAGTTAATTTTCTCCCTGAACGTTTCAGCTAATTAAATAGATGCACAAATGCAGTGAGTTCTTGTGACGTGGGGATTTCACTGTATTAAAGCAAATTCACTGCCACATTCCATAAAAAATTCAATCATTTTTAAAAGATGACATTTTACCAGTACAGCTCCATTTATAATTTTTTCCCCAAAGTTTTTAGAAATTAGAAGGCTGTGAAATAAGAGTGATGGTATAAAATAAGAGGTTTTACTACCTGCGATACTTACAACTGATCCTCGATGCAAGCACAAATATACAGTAATCCCTCCTCCATCGCGGGGGTTGCGTTCCAGAGCCACCCGCGAAATAAGAAAATCCGCGAAGTAGAAACCATATGTTTATATGGTTATTTTTATATTGTCATGCTTGGGTCACAGATTTGCATAGAAACACAGGAGGTTGTAGAGAGACAGGAACGTTATTCAAACACTGCAAACAAACATTTGTCTCTTTTTCAAAAGTTTAAACTGTGCTCCATGACAAGACAGAGATGACAGTTCTGTCTCACAATTAAAAGAATGCAAACATATCTTCCTCTTCAAAGGAAACAGAGAGTAAAGCAAACAAATCAATAGGGCTGTTTGGCTCTTAAGTATGCGAAGCACCGGCGGTACAAAGCTGTTGAAGGCGGCAGCTCACACCCCCTCCGTCAGGAGCAGGGAGAGAGAGAGAGAAACAAAGTCAAAAATCAATACGTGCCCTTTGAGCTTTTAAGTATGCGAAGCACCGTGCAGCATACTTAAAAGCTGCACACAGAAGGTAGCAACGTGAAGATAATCTTTCAGCATTTTTAGACGAGCGTCCGTATCGTCTAGGTGTGCGAACAGTCCCCCTGCTCACACCCCCTACGTCAGGATCACAGATAGTCAGCGCAAGAGAGAGAGAAAGAAAAGTAAGTTGGGTAGCTTCTCAGCCATCTGCCAATAGCGTCCCTTGTATGAAATCAACGGGGCAAACCAACTGAGGAAGCATGTACCAGAAATTAAAAGACCTATTGTCCGCAGAAATCCGCGAACCAGCAAAAAATCCGCGATATATATTTAAATATGCTTACATATAAAATCCGCGATAGAGTGAAGCCGCGAAAGGCGAAGCGCGATATAGCGAGGGATCACTGTACTATTGCTTTTTCTTACAGTAATGAGGTAACAGATATTGACTTTAGATGGTGGTATTTTCTGCATGACCCAAAAGAGAACTATAAAATACAGTGTCTACTATAGCTAACTATAGAAACAGACAGGGTTAAGGGAAAATGGCCCTCTTTATAATTTAATATCTGTACAGGGGAAGAAGTTTTTCACAATGTTATCCTTTTTTCCAAGACTATGCTAGTGTGGAAAACACATTGCATTTAAAAAAAAATAAAAAATAAAAAAAGTAATCTCTCCAAAGATACTGTACTAGAGCTGTCAGATCGAATCGCCAGTACAATAAAAATTTTTCAGTTCAATGTTGTATTATGCAAAGACTTTCTCATTAATGCAAATTGAAAATAACTGCCAAAATCCTGATTTTTCTTTTAAGTATTATCATATTTTAATCCTCAAATTTAAAAGTGTTTTAGTGTCAGCCATGCACAATTAGCTACCTTAGCCAACTCGCAGCGTCACACAATTAGTTTCAGTCTTGGTTAGCTGCTGGCTTGATACATAATGACTAAAACAGACATAATTAACAAATATTCAGGCCACTTTAATTACATTTTGTGTTGTACAGGAGAAAAAAAAAAGACTCCATTTAGTTTAGTCCATCCCGTGCTACAAACTCAAGTCTGGTCTATACGCTCTGGATTCATACATACTTAGAAGAATCAATTTGAAAACCAAACTTTCAATTTCAAAGTTTTCCATGCACAGTAGTATTTTCAGATTGTCTTATAAGAGTTTATAATACACACTGAAATGGTAAAATCGCAAAAAATCTTTATCATTGGGGTGGCAGTGGCTAGGATGCTATTTAATTACGGAACAAACAGAAGTAAATCAAAATGCCAAAAGAATATGTGAAGAATGGCCTTTTCTCATCTAATTCCATCTAATGTTCTAATTTGACCTTATGTGTTCTGGCCTCATAGTCTAAAAAAGCTGCTTAGCTGGGTCAAAAAAAAATAACAACCATGCAAATTGTGCTTAAGCAATCATGGGCAATTTACTCTGGCCCAACTGTGTACACACAGAGAATCACTTTTTTGTTTATGGTTTGTTAAACCAAAACATTCTGATATTCACCTAATAAAATTTGATTAATTTGATTTGACTCACACTTTTCATTCCGCTTCACTTCAATGTAATTAATCTGTACACATTTTTGGAGTAAAAATTGGAGGAAGGAACTGAATGCCTACAACATTGTTGGTTAAGACACAATGCCTTTACCACTTCATTGCATTTCCTTTCCAGTCATGCGCATTCCACTAATCATGTCCTATCCCAGAATTACACTTTATTCCTTTACTCAGGCATATTTATTTCACCTCTCATATGCTCACTTCACAGCAAATTACAATTTCACAAGTGGACAAAAGTCAATAATGCATTACTGGACAGAATATTCACATACTGTATTCTTATAGGGCGGCACGGTGGCACAGTGGGTAGCGCTGTTGCCTCGCAGTTAGGAGACCTGGGTTCGCTTCCCGGGTCCTCCCTGCGTGGAGTTTGCATGTTCTCCCCATGTCGGTGTGAGTTTCCTCCAGGTATTCCGGTTTCCTCAAAAACATGCAGGTTAGGTGCATTGGCGATTCTAAATTGCCCCTAGTGTGTGCTTGGTGTGTGTGTGTGCGTGCCCTGCAGTGGGCTGGCGCCCTGCCCAGGGTTTGTTTCCTGCCTTGCGCACTGTGCTGGCTGGGACTGGCTCCAGCAGACCCCCGTGACCCTGTAGTTAGGATATAGTGGATTGGATAATGGGTGGGTGGATGGATGTATTCTTATAGACTACTTCTACTAATGTATCATTATGTTGAGCAGCTGTGTTTGAACCACCACCAAAAAGTGTAGGACCTTCACTACCTTTAGTGAACATTTGTCTGTATCATGCTCCCTTTTCTCTAGTGCGCAAATACTAGAAAACAATACTATCTATTTAAAATTATACTCAAAAAGTAATGTTCAACTTAGATCCAAATATGAAAAAAAAACTAATCTAAGAAATATTTAAAAATTTGTCAGTACATTTCATTCAAACACTCACACCAATGCAAGATTGTAATTGCAGACCACACTCATAAATATGACTTTCTAAATTTTGGTTTTGAATTTGATTTTATACAATTTCAAGCTTATTTTGTCCTTCAGTTTTATTACTAATTTCTAGACTTGTATATCAACTCCAGCCTTGTCCTGACAAATATTTTTATCTTGCTCAAAAAACTACATCTCATTCTAACAACATATTGAGACCTATAAGGACTATTTTATTAACAGCTGCAACAGTGAGGGTCTTTTCTTGTCAAGATCCAATGTTAATGATCTTAATGAATGCCACTATTATCTAGACAGAATGTATGATCAGCAAGAATGGAAGGGGAACTACTTTTTGGACTGAAATTTAGGTTCCAAATACTAATCATTCAATGCAACATCAAGATCCACAATCACATCAGAATGAACACACTCATGGACATCGAGACACATTACAGTGGTAGTGATGGGGCATGAGTGAAGACAAACAGTAGCTTCCAATTCTTATGAAAATCAACAAAAACCTGGCATAGACTCACAACTTTGGCAGTAACACTGAAAAGGACAAAGGAACACTTCCACATTATGATTGTTGAATTACTGTTGTAGTGACTTACTTATACTTATTGCATATGGCAAAATCTTACTCTTAAAATCTAATTAAGTTTTATTTGTCCTTCCTGGTGCAAGGAATAAAAAAAGCGACTAATAACATATTAGGAGGTTGACTTTAATTTTACTTCTGATATATTATTGAAAAGCGTTATTAGTAATAAATGAATAATTGGATGAATCAATAAATGTATACAAACCGTCAACATTTGAAGGTTTCTTTTTGAAGGAGACTGTATTTAGCATGTCCCACTCAGCCTCATAGCTGAGTTGATTGTCAAGATTCTTATGAGACATTTCCTTGGGACTTTGTGTCCACTGCACAACTGAACTAGAATCCTATATTTGAGAGAAAAACAGCAAAACATTCAATTAGTTTGAAACGATACAAATAATGATGACAAAACATAATCAGTTCTTCTTCAGATCATTCAGTAAATTACAAGACACTAGCGTTGATCAGAGAAATATTGTAAAGGGTTTTTCTCAGTGAATATGCTCTGTTTGCCAGTGACCTTGTTCACTGAATAATTTCTAAGAAATTCACTGTGTGGCCGGCATAAACAATTTATTTTGTTCTAGCCCACCGCCCCCTCAATGAGATTTTCCGAGGCCAGTGTCACATCACACAGGTGTAGCTGTCATGTTGGATAGGAATGTCACTACTAAATTGTGCATGCACAAAACTTTGATGTATGTGTACTCCACCTTTTGCTTTACAGTGAAGACCGATGTGCTTCACACATACATGATGGCACTACCTGATCAGTATGTGATTAAAAAAAATAAAAACTTGCAATATTATCATTTGAAAGGTACATTAGCCAACAATAATGACAAATTAAAGAAAATACTTATTTGTGCTGCATGGTTTCATTGCAAGAAGTGTCTTCATTACTAGATTAAGCTTGCTAATCTCCTCACTATATAGGACGGGTCCGATAGTGACAGCCGCTGTGTGGCAGAGCCACTCAGTGCCCTGAGGACTGTAATTCTATGGGTGCACAGGGATCACTGTTATTTACTTGGCTGCAGTGATTGAGTTGCGCAGGTACATTCCAACAGGGCAAATGGCAATATAATGCTGATCCTTAAACCTCAAAGATCTGCATGTCTAACTTGTGTTCATGGAGTTCCAGTTTTGGGGACAGTGATTGGCTGTACCACGCAGAAGTTTATGAAGTTGTGCAGTGGTTAACACTGCTGTCTCACATCACAGGTTACATTTTTGAAGTTCCCAAACACTTCCACGATTTCAATAAACTTACTAATAAGCCTAATATACACGTCTTTGGAATGTCACTGAAAAATGTGCTACCTAAGGAAAAGTCATGTTAACAACATCTGCATAGTGACATGCACACTGATGCTGTGAGTATTAACTATTGCCCATCAGAATTCAGTCTGCTGTCTTGAAAAGAAAAGATAACAGAAATTATTCTAATGCTTTATTGCTTGTTTATTTCTGGTTGCAATCACAGGTACCTATCAAGTTAACAATCTCTTAAAAGGATTTTGGTGTTTATGTTGACATAACATTTCCATAATCTCAGTAGTATGCAAAAACAAAAGGTGTGCAATTCTTGTCATTACGCTAGAAAAGACATAGCACATTATCACCAAGTATTCAAAAATATCAGAAGAACCCATTCCTGAAAAATGTGTTAAATAGTGAATCCCATTTAAAAAAAAAAAAACAATGAAAATTTGGGGGAAGTTTATTTAAATAATTCTAACAATTCTTTTTTTTACTTCATCCATCCATCCATCCATTTTCCAACCCGCTGAATCCGAACACAGGGTCACGGGGGTCTGCTGGAGCCAATCCCAGCCAACACAGGGCACAAGGCAGGAACCAATCCTGGGCAGGGTGCCAACCCACCGCAGGACACACACAAACACACCCACACACCAAGCACACACTAGGGCCAATTTAGGTTTGCCAATCCACCTAACCTGCATGTCTTTGGACTGTGGGAGGAAACCGGAGCGCCCGGAGGAAACCCACGCAGACACGGGGAGAACATGCAAACTCCACACAGGGAGGACCTGGGAAGCGAACCCGGGTCTCCTTAAGAAACCATAAAAACAAAGCATAACATAAGAGAAAACAACACAGCAAGTATAACAGTACTCTCAAAAGACACTCCATGAAAATCAGCAACAGACCCATACCTAACAAAGAGTATCTGAGAAAGACACTGGGATAACTCATCCACATTTTAACTGACCAAACTTACAATGATACAGCACAAAACAGTTATTACCTGAATGGGACACAATTGGGAGGGAATTAGTACAAATTGTGAAATATGTTTTCCTACATCAGGAATCATCCATACAAATGCAGTGCTTGCTGCAAGCTGATTATGTTTATCATAAAGCAATAAACCATGTAACCACTCCTACTGATCAGGCAGAACAACCTCATACATTTTTATTTTTATTAGTAAGACATCAAGCCTGCAGCATAATAGAAAAGATGGAATTGAAATCACCAAGTGCTATTATGGAGGTCAACTGCTGGCATAAAATGATATGAAAACAGAAGAACTTTGCATTTATGACTAATGTGGATTGAAATATTGAATATTCTTAGAATTCTAAAGCCACACAATGAAAACAATGCAAAATGTTACAGTATAATGCTGATGAAGTATAAAATACAAATTATATTGCTGTGCAATATAAGGAACAGGATGTCAAGTAGAATCATAAGCAAAATAAAACATCTTTTCTTTTTCAGTCATCAAAAGAAGGAATAACAGTAGTAACCCAGCAAATGTTTGTTTCAGGCTTTTTTATCCTCTTTTTTATTTTTTTTCTTCTAATCCTAATATGAGCTTTTGTTTATCTTTATTCTCAACAATATTTCATAATGTGCTACATGTTTCTTAGTTGACAATTTAAACCTTACTACTTTATCAAGCAAGCAGCAGAAAAATTTTATTTTTTATGTTGTTCATGCCGGTCCCAAGCTTGTATAAATGGGGAGGGTTACGTCAGGAACGGCATCCGGTGTAAACTTTTGCCAGATCAATATGCGGACAACAATACGGATTTCCATACCGGATCAGCCGAGGCCCGGGTTAACAACAGCCGCCACCAGTACTGTTATCCAAAAGGGTGCTGACAGAAATTGGGCTACTATTGGCCAAAGAAGAGGAGGGAGACGTGTCTGGAGGCAGGAGGAGAGGAGGAAGGTAAAGAGAGTGAGGAACTTTGAATGTTGGCAGTATGACTGGTAAGGAGACAGAGTTAGCTGATGTGATGGAGAGAAAGAAGGTTGATATATTGTGCATGCAAGAGACTAAATGGAATGAAAGTAAGGCCAGGTGGATCGGAGGTGGATTCAAATTGTTCTATCATGGTGCGGATGGGAGGAGAAATGGGGTTGGGGTTATTCTGAAGGAACAGTATGTCAAGACTGTTTTGGAAGTGAAAAGAGTGTCAGACAGAGTAATGATTATGAAGCTGGAAATTGGAGGTGTGATGATGAATGTTCTAGGTGCATATGCCCTGCAATTTGGGTGTGCGATGGATGAAAAAGATTTCAGGAGTGAGTTGGATGAAGTGATGGATGGTGTATCAAAGGCACAGACAGTGGTGATTGAAGTAGATTTCAATGGACATGTTAGTGAAGGAATAGAGGGGATGAGGAAGTGATGGGTAGGTATGACGACAAGGAGAGGAATGAAGAAGATCAGATGAGAAGAGAGAGAAGGTTGGATGATTTGGTGATAGTGAATCAGGAAGTGCAATGGATTAGCAAGGAGAAAGTAAGGATAGCTATGAAGAATACTTGTGGAAGCATGGAAGTGTTTAGGAGAGATGGTAGTGGAGTTTTTATCCAGATTGTTTAATAGAATTTTGGAAAGTGAAAGGATGCCTGAGGAGTTGAGATGAAGTGTACTAATACCAATTTTTAAGAATAACGGGGATGTGCACAGCTATAGTAACTAAGGGGGATACAATTGATGAGCCACAGCATAAAGTTATGGGAAAGAGTAGTGGAAGACAGGTTAAGAAGGGAGGTGATGATTAGTGAAAAGCAGTATGGTTTCAAGCCAGGAACTTACAAGAGAAGTGTGACAGCGGTGAGATCTGCGGTAGGAGTGATGGATGCATTCAACGTGGAGGTGGGATTACATCAGGGATCAGCTCTGATGCAATGGTGATTGACAGGTTGACATACTATATTAAACAGGAATCCCCATGGACTATGATGTTTGCTGATGACACTGTGATCTGCAAAGAGAGTAGGGAGCAGATTGAGGAGACCCTGGAGAGGTGGAGATATGCTCTACAGAAGAGAGGAATGAAGGTCAGTAGCAGCAAGACAGAATACATGTGTGTAAATGACAGCAAGGTCATTGGAATGGTGAGGATGCAGGGAGTAGGGTTGGCAAAGGTGGATGAGTTTAAAGACTTGGGATCAACAGTACATAGTAACGGGGATTGTGGAAGAGAGGTGAAAAAGAGAATGCAGGCATGGTGGAATGGGTGGAGAAGAGTGTCAGGAGTAAGTTGTGACAGATGGTTATCAGCAAGAGTGAAAGGGAAGGTCTGCAGGACAGTAGTGAGATCAGCTATGTTATATCATGGGTTGGAGATGGTGGCATTGACCAAAAAACAGAAGACAACAGTTAAAGATGTTAAGATTTGCATTGGGTGTGATGAGGATGGACAGGATTAGAAATTAGTACATCAGAGGGTCAGCACAGGTTGGGCAGTTTGGAGACAAAGTCATAGAGGCGAGATTGCGTTGGTTTGGACATGTGCAGAGGGGAGATGCTGGGCATATTGGGAAAAGGATGCTAAGGAGAAAGCTGCCAGGCAAGAGGAAAACAGGAAAGCCTAAGAGAAGGTTTATGAATGTGGTGAGAGAGGACTTGCAGTTGATGGGTAAAACAGAGCAAGGTGCAGAGGACAGGAAGATGATGTTGCTCAGCATACACATTAGGGATGCACAATTATCATAAAATTCACACTTGATCAATTTACATTGATAACTTTGTATATTTATTTAAATTTAAATAATATTTTAAATACAGTAGTACTTTAGGTTTCCAACTGCACATACTGTATTCTGTATACACATAGTGCAGCAACATTTCAATATAGCCATTTTCTAGGTAACCTCTTAGAAATTGTTAATGTGAACTGTTAAATGCTGCTTTAGTTGAAAATTTAAAATTTAGCTTTTAAAACAAAATTTTCTAGTTTCATGTTTACAATAAAGATATAGGACACTTATTAAATACTTCACAGTGTTTATAATATGATAAATGCAGTAAATTACTGACATCTAAAAAACATGAAATAAAATTTATGTATAACTCACCCATTGGACTCTTTTTATTAAAACAAAATCTTTAATCCTGAAAAATCACCACCACTCACCTTTCAAAATTATAAAATTTGGGAAAATGTTAAATATGGGAATGTTAAACTAGGGTTCTGCTGTATTAAGAAAATACAAGTTGCATATGTAAGTAAAATCAAAGTACAGAATAAAATCTTAAAGTCTCTTAAAATCTTAAATCTCCCTTAATGTAAGATTAAGAAGTTAATGTAAACAGAACATGACAGCTCTATTTTACTTGAATATAAAAACATTATACAGTGCATCCGGAAAGTATTCACAGCGCATCACTTTTTCCACATTTTGTTATGTTACAGCCTTATTCCAAAATGGATTAAATTCATTTTTTTCCTCAGAATTCTACACACAACACCCCATAATGACAACGTGAAAAAAGTTTACTTGAAGTTTTTGCAAATTTATTAAAAATAAAAAAATGGAGAAAGCACATGTACATAAGTATTCACAGCCTTTGCCATGAAGCTCAAAATTGAGCTCAGGTGCATCCTGTTTCCCCTGATCATCCTTGAGATGTTTCTGCAGCTTAACTGGAGTCCACCTGTGGTAAATTCAGTTGATTGTACATGATTTGGAAAGGCACACACCCATCTATATAAGGTCCCACAGTTGTCAGTTCATGTCAGAGCACGAACCAAGCATTAAGTCAAAGGAATTGTCTGTAGACCTCCGAGACAGGATTGTCTCGAGGCACAAATCTGGGGAAGGTTACAGAAAAATTTCTGCTGCTTTGAAGGTCCCAATGAGCACAGTGGCCTCCATCATCCGTAAGTGGAAGAAGTTCGAAACCACCAGGACTCTTCCTAGAGATGGTCGGCCATCTAAACTTAAGAGATCAGGGGAGAAGGGCCTTAGTCAGGGAGGTGACCAAGTACCCGATGGTCACTCTGTCAGAGTTCCAGAGGTCCTCTGTGGAGAGAGGAGGACCTTCCAGAAGGACAACCATCTCTGCAGCAATCCACCAATCAGGCATGTATGGTAGAGTGGCCAGACGAAAGCCACTCCTTAGTAAAAGGCACATGGCAGCCCGCCTGGAGTTTGCCAAAAGGCACCTTAAGGACTCTCAGACCATGAGAAAAATTCTCTGGTCTGATGAGACAAACATTGAACTCTTTGGTGTGAATGCCAGGTGTCACGTTTGGAGGAAACCAGTCACCGCTCATCACCAGGCCAATACCATCCCCATCCCAGGCATGGTGGTGGCAGCATCATGCTGTGGGGATGTTTTTCAGCGGCAGGGACTAGGATAAAGGATAAAGGGAAAGATGACTGCAGCAATGTACAGAGACATCCTGGATGAAAACCTGCTCCAGAGCGCTCTTGACCTCAGACTGGGGCGACGGTTCATCTTTCAGCAGGACAACGACCCTAAGCACACAGCCAAGATATCAAAGGAGTGGCTTCAGGACAACTCTGTGAATGTCCTTGAGTGGCCCAGCCAGAGCCCAGACTTGAATCCGATTGAACACCTCTGGAGAGATCTTAAAATGGCTGTGCACCAACGCTTCCCATCCAACCTGATGGAGCTTGAGAGGTGCTGCAAAGAGGAATGGGCGAAACTGGCCAAGGATAGGTGTGCCAAGCTTGTGGCATCATATTTAAAAAGACTTGAGGGTGTAATTGCTGCCAATGGTGCATCGACAAACTATTGAGCAAAGGCTGTGAATACTTATGTACATGTGATTTCCGTTTTTTTATTTTTAATAAATTTGCAAAAACCTCAAGTAAACTTTTTTCACGTTATCATTATGGGGTGGTGTGTGTAGAATTCTGAGGAAAAAAATGAATTTAATCCAATTTGGAATAAGGCTGTAACATAACAAAATGTGGGAAAAGTGATGCGCTGTGAATACTTTCCGGATGCACTGTATGTACCATTACTAATATACAGAAATTTCAAGATTATTTAGATAATACATTGTTACATGCTTCTGCAATTCTGTCATTTATAAAATGTGAAAAAATACATATAAAGTACCATCAAATAAAAAAGAACATAATTGTTTGAATATTTTTTAAGTTCACCACATTTTTACACAGTATTTGCATATTATCAGGCAACTAACTGTTACACATGTAAGATATGGCAAAAATGCTATCAAGCTATGATGCTATACAGCATTTCATGTTTAGAAAAATGTTACAGGATACTCAACCAATCAAAAAGTGCAGCCTATCCAATCACTGACAGCAACAGTTGTCTTCTTTCCCATTTGTGCATTTTTTCCACTCTAACTAATAACTGATACAAAGTATTGCTTGGATCTGTGAACAATGTGGTGCTACTTTGTCAGTGCTACACCACAATTCCAAAACTCTGATCATTCAGGAATTTATGTTTGGAGTTTGTTCAGTGAAGTAAAAATGGGTATGTACAGTCATGGCCGAAATTATTGGCACCCCTGGAATTTTCCCAGAAAATGCACCATTTCTCCCAGAAAACTGTTGCAATTACAAATGTTTTGGTATACACATGTTTATTTCCTTTATGTGCATTGGAACAACACAAAAAAACAGAAAAAAAGCCAAATCTGACATCATGTCACACAGAACTCCAAAAATGGGCCGGACAAAATTATTGGCACCTTTTCAAAATTGTGGGTAAATCATTTTATTTCAAGCACATGATGCTCGTTTGAACTCAACCACACCTGAAGCCAGTTAAAATGGAGAAAAGTTGACTCAACCTTTCTGTTGTGTGTCTTGAGTGTGTCACACTAAGCATGGAGAACAGAAAGAAGAGCAGAGAATTGTCTGAGGACTTGAGAACAAAAATTGTGGAAATATATCAACAACCTCAAGGCTACAAGTCCATCTCCAGAGATCTTCATGTTCCTTTGTCCACTGTGCACAACAGAATCAAGAAGTTCACAACACATGGCACTGTAGCTAATCTCCCTGGACGTGGACGGAAGAGAAAAATTGATAAAAGACTGCAACGAAAGATAGTCCGAATGGTGGATATACAGCCCCAATCAACTTCAAAACATATTCAAGCTGTTCTGCAGACTCAGGGTGCAATAGTGTCAGCTCAAACTATCCGTCGACATCTGAACGAAATTAAACGCTGTGGCAGGAGAGCCAGGAGGACCCCACTGTTGACACAGAAACATAAAAAAGCCAGACTGGAGTTTGCCAAAATGTACTTGAGGAAGCCAAAATCCTTCTGGGCGAACGTCTTGTGGACAGATGAGACCAAGGTAGAGCTTTTTGGTAAAGCTTATCATTCTACTGTTTACAGAAAACGGAATGAGGCCTACGAAGAAAAGAACACAGTACCTACAGTCAAACATGGTGGAGGTCCTAAGATGTTTTGGGGATGTTTTGCTGCCTCTGGCACTGGATGCCTTGACTGTGTGCAAGGCATCATGAAATCTGAAGACTACCAAAAGATATTGGGGCGCAATGTAGGGCCCAGTGTCAGAAAGCTGGGTCTGCATCAGAGGTCATGGGTGTTCCAGCAGGACAATGACCCCAAAACATACCTCTAAAAGCACCCAGAAATGGTTGAAGACAAAGCGCTGGAGAGTTCTGAAGTGGCCAGCAATGAGTCCAGATCTAAATCCGATTGAACACTTATGGAGAGATCTCAAAATTGCTGTTGGGAGAAGACGCCCTTCAAATCTGAGAGACCTTGAGCAGTTAGCAAAAGAAGAGTGGTCGGAAATTCCAATTGAGAGGTGTAACAAGCTTGTTGATGGTTATAGGAAGCACTTGATTTCAGTTATTTTTTCCAAAGGGTGTGCAACCAAATATTAAGTTGAGGGTGCCAATAATTTTGTCCAGCCCGGTTTTTGAGTTTTGTGTGAAATTATGTCAGATTTGGCTTTTTTTCTCTGTTTTTTTGTGTTGTTCCAATGCACATAAAGGAAATAAACATGTTTATACCAAAACATTTGTAATTGCAACAGTTTTCTGGGAGAAATGGTGCATTTTCTGGGAAAATTCCAGGGGTGCCGATAATTTCGGCCATGACTGTATGTATGTATGTATGCATGCATGCATGTGAGTAAGTGTCCTGTCTTATCCTGCCCTGCACCTGATATGCTCAGCTCTAAACAGGGTAATTAATGAATACTCCTCAATTTTTACTAGCAGTCCTTAAGTACTGGATTGATTTCAACAATGCATGTCAGATTTTAAAACACCTACATCTTGTTTCCAAAAGAAATCCTCTCTGCTCAAGCCTGTCATATTTGACAATGTTTTATAGTCCAGCAATTTACTCAGATGCTCTTCTTCACACACATTCTGATGCTACTATAACTTTTTTGAAGTGTGAGGGTCTCATTTATAAAACTTTGAATGGGTACAAGAGTTAAAACAAAAATGCATAAAACATGAGTTATAAAATTT
The DNA here is from genome assembly GCF_900747795.2 of Erpetoichthys calabaricus. Lineage (NCBI taxonomy): Eukaryota > Metazoa > Chordata > Cladistia > Polypteriformes > Polypteridae > Erpetoichthys > Erpetoichthys calabaricus. Next base: position 325,167,476 of record NC_041394.2, read on the forward strand.
AGCATATGCAAAATACAAAATGCACTTAGATCAATAGAAAAATCGATAGATGGATAGAACTTTATTTGTTCCCAATCACAATCATCTTGTAATTGAGCACACAAGAACACACTTTGAAACCCAGTAGGTTGCCACCCTGAAACAACCATATATTTACTATGCTAATCATCCTTATATATATATATATATATATATATATATATATATATGACTTGCTGACCAACCACAAGCGTTACCTGGTAGGTAACCACCCATACAATCAGATTGTGACACAGACTACGAATGCAATGAATGTAATTACCCCGATCTACATGCTGTCAAATGAATGAACCACACGCCGTGGCGCAACGTTAGAGGCTTTGCCTCTGGCGCTGACGTCCGAGGTTCAATTCCCCAAGAGGGGGGTGCAGTGAGTGTATATGCCTGATGAGCCCAGAATAAGGGCGAAACACGTGTCGCGTACTCTTTGCATTATTTGACAGTAAACTATTTCAACCATATATATATATATATATATATATATATATATATATGTGCAAACACAATTCTGAAAATCTTCATTGGCTGGTAAAGCAGCCTCCCACATGATGCAATAAGAAACAATCACATGCATCTATGGTGCTCACCACAGCATCGAAGTGTGAGGACGAGGAAAGACATAAGGTGCCAGCATCTGAGTGAGTATCCACTATCGCCTGGCAGATTTAATGATATGATTGATATTACAATAAATTGTATAGGCTACATGATAAACTGCGGGTTAAGCCAGTTTACGTGCCTACAAGCCAGCCATTGCATACAGCAGCACTGTGAGCAAACCATCTACTAACATTACTTAGCCTCGAAATAAATTAATCATGGATTGACTAAGGCCACCTAGTTTGAAGTTTGTCTCATCTTTGCATTACAGATGACTTATATGATAATGAAATGTCGCTACTCACAGTTAACAAAAGCAGCATCATTCCCATTAGGTGCCGTTATTGCTAATTAATTGCCCTGATCACATTAGAAAAACTGTGGGAGCCCAAATCAGCATATATGCCAGCTATCATAATGGGCCAAAAAAAAAATCTTACCAGTCTTCAAAAACTTGTTTCATTTGTATATGGCCATTCATAGTTTTCAAGTAGTGTCAGACCATTAGGCTATGAATAGTCTTGCAGGGAGAAAAGGCGTGAAATTTAGAGCTTTCTGTACACAAAGAGTGAATCATGTGTGTGTTTTTACTGCTCTTTAGTTTCTAATCCTGAGAAAAGACAACAGGTAGGCTACTTAACACTAGAATCCCTGAAGCCTACAAAAAAATGTCATAATCCTGAGCCACCTTAAATTCCTTCGATTAGTGCTCAGAACATGTGGGATTTCCCCGACTACCCCAAAACCAAATCACTCATTGTACTCTCTGTTTTGTTCTCTTTCCCAAGAAAAAAAAAACTGTCTCTACCCTCTGCTCTTTACTTTGCCAATATCCTATAAACCTCTGCCCTGGATTTCTGTTTGGTCCAGGGAACTTTCTCCTCTTCCTTCACTCCTTTCAAGGGACACCGTTCTCTCCAATATAAGGTTTTGTTCTAGAAATCCAAACTACCAGCACAACCACTTTAAAATTCTAAATAGAGTCTATCCTACCCCTGCTGCAAACAGTTTCTGGTGGGCCTCACTGCTGATCCAATTATGTTCCCTTGGTTTACCTGGCACTTTTCTCCACATGTTCTGGCACTGTCCCCCCGCTGTCTTTTCCTTTTGGACACACGTATGTTACCTAATGTCTTCCTTTCTTTCCTGTAGTATTCCTCGGTTACCTCAAATCTTTCTTCTTTTAGACATTTGCAGGCTTCTGCTCAAACTCTCTGAATTCAAGTTATTCTGTCTGGGCACCTTGGCGGCCAAACTAATTATTGCCTCCCACTGGAAGACTACTGAATGTATCACTGTCAACAACTGGCAGTCCTCCTTCTACAACATTTGGAGTTGTCTACAGCGTGGATTAATGAAGCTGCCACTAGGGTTTTTTTTTTTTTTTTTAAATCCTTTGACTTGTGCTGGGTGGAAGAGAGTGAAAGAAGGTGAAAGAGGGTAGGAGTGGGTGAGTTGGGTTACTTTGTATGCTATTTCCATTTGTTGATACAGTATATCCTGTGAATTTGTCTTTACTTAATAAAAAGTTGATCACAAAAAAAAAATTACAAGACACTGCACTGAAAGACTGAATTTGATGTAATTAAACATACCTACAATACAGTAAAACAACTCAAGATTCTTATATATTACTTAGCCTTTTTTCTAAGATTTTAAAATATAATTAAAATACTGTTTGTATAATCAATTCAGAGCTTGTATATGGGACTGTGAGTTCACTCATATGTTGGGTACAGCATTTCTAAGTGTTGGTAACAATGGATAAAGACATGAAGAGCTTCTTTCTGCCTTTTACTGCACTTCTTAACTCTAACTGTTCTTGTCTAAAGAGATTATAATAGTTCACTCATTCTACGAGCTCAACATGTTATTGATGGTCATGGTTAATCTAATTGTCTGTATCAAAATCTAAAGTTCCTAATCACTATGTGCTTATCTTCAAAATAAAAAATCATTTTTTTTAAATACACAAATTTTAACTGTTTTCTTTCATGTGCTTGTTAAAACTTCTGTTTCTATCTCAGCATCTGATAATTTGTGGTTAATTTTCATGTGGGGGCACAAATACAACTAACACTGTTTTCTCCTGAAAATCACTTATTTCATTACCATTCATACATCCACCACTTTTCTACAAACTTAAGTTTTCAATTTTTTAAATGTCTCCAGGAAGTCCAGAGAATAAAACAATAACCACAAATGTTTAACATTTTACACCTATACAAGTAAACTGGTTTAACTTCATACCTATAAATTAAAATGTAAAGTAATAAGTTCTATTTTTACATGTTTATTTAGAATGCAAAGGTGGAGTAAAGCAGCGTGGAAAAAATAATTTAAAGTTTTAATTAAAGAAGCTGTATAATTACAATGCCTTCATCTAGAAGACTGGTTGCAATAAAAACCCGCAGACACTATATAAATGTCACCAATGAAGCATCTTCCTTAAAAACACACTGTGAGTTTGACTTATCTTGTACAAAATTATAAAATAAAATGTATATACCTTTCCAGCACAAAGCATACTTGATGAATCAACAGAATCTTCCAGTTGTTTATATTCAACTATCACTTCACAATCCTTAAAAAAAGAAAAATCCAATTTACCTTTCTCATAAAAACAATGGTATATACACTAGCATTACAAAATTAACAATCTGCAAACAGTGTTTATGTAATTACACTCACAAAAATTTGGCATTACTCTGAGAACGGCAATAAAGATTTTTATTACTGATTTACAATTATTTGCAGTGGTGTTTTTAAATACTTAATTGTTTAAAGATCTGGCTAATTAAAATAAAAAAACATAGCAACATTCAGGACAGTGATCAAAATAAATACTGAATACAAGTAACCAAAAGGCACAAAAAAAAAAAAATCACCCCAGCATGGATCATAGTTATGCAAGCTGATGTATACTAGAAGTCAAGAAGAGATCTTAAAAAATGTAAAGTACTACAAAATATTGAATATCTATGAATATAACCTGCAAAATCTATATATATATAATTCACTAAGCCGCCAGCGAGCAAGACACCCATGGAGCACGCAAGATGGAGCCACGCCCACCAACTCTAAGACCATTGGATATGACGACAACTCGCGCAGCCACGCCCACCAACTCGGACGCAGCAACTCACAAAACACGGCGTCATTGGATACGGCAACAACTCACAGTGCCACGCCCACCAACTCGGACACAGCAACTCACAAAACAGGGCGTCATTCGCGTTCGTCTCTGCTACACTCCACATGCACCTCTAAGCCACGTTGACTTTTCATTATTGTTTCGGTTACGACGCATGACCGCATCCACCATCGCAAACTGTTTTACATGCCATGGTCTTAGAGTTGGTGGGCGGGTCTCCGTGAGTTGCTCTTGCGAGCGGGCACATGACCAGGCAGTGTGTATGTTTCAACTGCGAGGGTGGATGCGACAGGACCATCTAAGAAAAATCATCTTTGTCGCGGATGTGAATCGGTGTCTGCAGCGTGTGATGGCGGTCCTCCAATTGTCAGTCACGGACAATTGTATGTTTCCCTCTCCAGAGTTCCATCTTTTCATTCACCTACAGTTGTATCCTCAAACCCACCCCATTTGGACAACTGTGTCTTTCAGGAAGTGTTCACCCATCAATACATAATTAGCCGCAGGTTGGCTAGTGTTTAATATTTTATTAAAAATCTATTTGTTTTGTCAATGTCTTATTGGTGTGGAGAAAAGAATATTTATGATGTGCATGTCCAATACAGCATGCAATAAATAGCCTGTTGATGCTAAAAAATAAAGTTGGGGTGATTAGTAGGTTCACAGGGTACGGTTAACAAGGAATTGAGCACTCATTCCAAGGAAAGCACTGGATCAAGTAAAAATGGGATCAAGCTGGTTTGAGAATGATTCTTTTAAGTATGTGAAAGATGTGTGACAAAAATGTAAACAGTGAAGTAAATTTACACTTAGTATGCCATGAAGGTGGCCAACCATAGCTCTATGTCCTAAGTAGACTAACAAAATTAGTAACACGATGGTATGTTTGTGTTATCAATCAAAAACATGACTGGCTCTAAAAAAAAAAGTTATGGAAAAATCCACTTTAAGGTGCTTTCTGTGAAAATCTGTAAATAAGGAATGATGGTAAAAGTGGGTTCAAAAGACTATGGGAACAACACAGCTAAATATGACACTCACTGCTAATGTTATAGCATATTGTATGTCACTTTCATAACAAGGAGTTTTCTGGGGGGAAATGGACAATGCTGCATGATATTTTCCAAAATTGCTTGTAAAATACATTTTTCCCATTTGATTCATGAATTCCTGATCTTTACAAGTAATTTGTGTTTATATTTTTTCTTTAACTATCCTTTTCTCCTCTAGTTGATTAATTGTAGCATTCTAAAAGTATTGATTTGCTCCTATTCCTGTTCTGTTTCATTCTTGAACCTGAGATCCCCGATTTACTGTTGCTTTAAATTAAAACTGTTAGATCGGGTTTATACTTAATGCAACATGACGCGTGCGCTTGTTGATGCTACTGCTACATAAGAGTTGTACTGTTTATACTCGCATACGTACTTTACGTATATCTGGTAGATTCTACCAGGTAGCAGTGCAAGATATTATCATGGTGAGAAAACTTTCGACTTCACTGTGTTGTGAATTGCCTGAAACATCCATTAAATTCCGGGTACACCTTGCCACAACATCTCTGAAAAGGATGACTGTGTAATGATTACATCCAACAATCCAGGGATGCACCCATTCCAGCATTCTTCGGGCGTGAGACAGAAACAAAGTCCCTGGACGGGGCATCAGATCATCACAAGGTAAACACAAGGATAAATACACACTAGCGTCATTTTAACGTCACCAAATCCCCAAACCTTCATGTCTTTGAAAGGAAACTGAAGCACACTGTGGAAACCCACCAGGAAAACATGCAAACTCCAGGCAGGGAACACCAGGGATGTGACTCCCTGTGTGGGAGCAGTGCTACCGCTCTGCCTCCGTGCCGCCCAAACATGTGTAACTATTAACAGTATTCATTATTTAAATTAAGTTAATGACTTATCTGTAAAATGTAACATACATACTTTAATGTATTTCATCATATAAGTGATACTAGCTGACGCCCGCCGTAGCATACGGCAGTGTAAGAATAGGAACAGAAAACAGTGAAAAAGGAATTCAGAAATCAAGAAGAAATAAATACTTCTTGCAAGACGCAGTGTGCGTTTAGAATTTCCAGTCAAGCAGGTTTACATGTGAAAGTGATAAATAAACCAGGCTTTCCGAATTTACGTACTATGGCCATGGCATCCTAATAGTTTTGTTGCATGTATCTTCGACTTCCTGGAAATGTGGATGGTAATATGATCATTTTGCCTACACGAATGTTGTTATTTTCAGCGTTTGCTTGCAGTGCGTCTGCGTACAGATCTTGTTGATGTAATCTGAGATAGCTGAGACGCGCGCCCTCTGTTTTAACATACGCATCTATGATGTATTGTTGGAATAGTTTGCCGCTGGAGTGCAAAATACTAAATGTATTCCTCATTGCTAATCTGTACGTGTAAAATTGGCATTGAGTATGCCTTATTTGTTTGGCGGTTCTTTTATTGTGAACATGTTGTAAATCTTTGTGCCAGCCAATTTCTCCGTAAGGGAACAAAAGTGGGTAAACCATAGGATCGCAATTCATATTGAGGGTGGAAATCTGTTTACAGGAGTTGCCCATGGGATAGATGCAAATGTCCCTTTCGGCAGGTGTTTCGCCATCTTCTCCAACGAAAATCACTGCAACACCGGTGTGACATGTCGAGGCATTGTATTGTCGTAAATCCTGCCTAGGGTTTTCCTTGAAAACCATTCGTACAGATGCTGTTGGATTGGACTGAGCGATTTTATGCATATGTTTGTATAATTTAGCGAAGGAGTTGATGGTTTTGAACATGGAATCCAGCTGAAGAAGTACATTTTCGCTGCATGCAGAGTTTGCTTTATTTTGTAAGCGTACTTAAGTAGCTTGCACTGTGTCAAAAACATACAACTGTCCATATCCTGGAGAGATAGAAGTCTGTCCATATCCTGGAGAGATAGAAGTGTTAGCGTATAGTGGAGAGATTTGGTGATAAATTTGCCCATGTATTTTAAAACAGTATGGTCCGTGGCCAGGAGATTGAGTTATCTGTGCACCCATGGAAGGAAACGCTAGAGAAGAGTTGTATTCTCGAATGTGTTCACGATTATTTTTAGCTTCTAATGTTTGCTGTGTAAGAAGCTGTTGTAAAGACACAGGTGGCTCCCGCAAAGGTGGTAAAACTACTTTACCGTTGTGGCAGCACCTCGAGTACTTGTTGGATGTATTACACTCAGCAGGCCAGTATAGTGCATGACATGGAAGAGGACGAATAGGAAACGAGAAATGCCGTGTCGGCTGCGTGTGGGCTGTACCGGTTTTGAAGTGGAAGCAGGACGAACCAGAAGAGAAATATATATAAGAGATTAAGTATAAATCTAAGGATTCTACAAGAGCAAAGAGCTGGAATATCGTACATTTAATGTGTTCTGTGAGGCAATTGCTGCTTGCCGCTGCTTACAGTTCAAGAGGAAGCACCGAGCGATTAACAACTGGGTCGGTTTTAAGATAACGTTTACGACTGTCTTTTTTAACGATAAAATAAATTAAAAACTTAAAGTTGACAATTTGAGATTAAAGCTGAAATTTCCACTCCTTTTCACTGTGTCCTTAATTATTTTCTCTGTGGCTCACATACTCTGCCATACATTCTGATGCTGTTGTGAAGGTGCAAAAAAAAAAAAAAGACGACACAGAAGATTGTATGTGAGACTTTTAAAATGTATTGTGTCATTATGTTGGGGAATATGCAATACTTGAATATAAAAGCACCAGGAATGCATTTGTATGTCGGCATTTTGCTTCACCCCGTAGGATCCGCAAAGCGGCTTTCTGTCACATGTAGATGGTAAACATGAGACTCTGACATCATGTTCTAACTTGATCACACTGTGCCCCCAGACTTTTTGCTGGTATTGCAACTCACACGTGTCACGTTAATTTAATTTCTGAGGACGTGCTCAGAGGACGCGCCAAATGAACGCAGGGAACATGTGGCAGCCATGATGCGTGCACGTATGCATTCTGAGCATGAACTATATATCGGCCCTTAAGCATTCATCGCAGCAAACAAAAGCTGGTCTTCTTTCTTATTAAACATAATGGTAAATAACTGACATATTTCTGTTTTTCCTTTTATTATTATAATAACGTTTTGAATTGAAGAACTGCCTCTCTCCCTAATTCATTGGTCTTGAGTCCTGTCTTTAATTCAAAAAGTTCTTCTCATGAAGAATTAGGCTTCCTGTTTATATGCATACTGATAATTCCAAAAGTAACTATCTATACATATTAATAAAAGGCAAAGCCCTCACTGACTGACTGACTGACTCATCACTAATTCTCGAACTTCCCGTGTAGGTGGAAGGCTGAAATTTGGCAGGCTCATTCCTTACAGCTTACTTACAAAAGTTAGGCAGGTTTCATTTCGAAATTCTACGCGTAATGGTCATAACTGGAACATATTTTTTGTCCATATACTCTAATGGAGGAGGCGGAGTCACGTATCGCGTCATCACGCCTCCTACGTGATCACGTGAACTAAAAACAAGGAAGAGATTTACAGCACGAGTCAAACGCGGGAACGAAGGTAAATGACGTTAATTTTTGACTGTCTTTTAATACTGTGTAAGCATACATATTAACACATGTGCAATTAAAAGTGTGCATTTACGGGGTGATTTCTCAGGCTTTAAAGCTCGCCTTTTATCAAACGCGGGAACAAAGGTAACTGACGTTGTTCACTGTCTTTTAATACTGTGTAACCATACATATTTACACATGTGCAATTAAACGTGTGCATTTACGGGGTGATTTCTCAGGCTTAAAAGCTCGCCTTTTACTAAAAAGGTAAATGCAAAACTATTTTCAATCATTCTATGATCTGCTTCTCACAACTGAAGGCACCGTGGCTGATGGTAAATGACGTTAATTTTTGAGTGTCTTTTAATACTGTGTAAGCATACATATTAACACGTGCAATTAAACGTGTGCATTTACGGGGTGATTTCTCAGGCTTAAAAGCTCGCCTTTTATCAAACGCGGGAACAAAGGTAAATCACGTTCTTCATTGTCTTTTAATACTGTGTAACCATACATATTAACACATGTGCAATTAAACGTGTGCATTTACGGGGTGATTTCTCAGGCTTAAAAGCTCGCCTTTTACTAAAAAGGTAAATGCAAAACTATTTTCAATCATTCTATGATCTGCTTCTCACAACTGAAGGCACCGTGGCTGATGTTACGTCACTTGCTGTCCAACCATAAGCTTTACCTGGTGGTTAACCGGACACTCACTTCACTCCCTTTCGGGAATCGAAGCTCTGAGATTTTCATTTGTTCTTAATTAAAATTTAAAAGCAATACTTCACCGCTGCTAAGCCCCTCTAGCGCTGACGTCCGAGGTTCGATTACCGTAAGCAAGTGCAGTGAGTGTGTAATTACATTCACGGCATTCGTAGTCTGATTCACAATCTGATTGTATGGGTGGTTACCTACAAGGTAACGCTTATACTTGGCCACCAAGTCAGGTCGAAGTGATCACTCGAGTAAACGCAGCTTCACAAAAAAACAGATCCTTAACAAACTGTTATTAGTATATTTTCCCTCAATTTAAAAACGTTTTATTTTCTTCTTAATAAAAATTTAAAAGCGGTACTTCGCCGGTGCGAAGCGCGTAGATTTGACCGACTGACACATACAGACATATTCATGAGTGCAGGTACTTCGGAAAGAAAGCACCGTGTAAACCTAAAGTTTAAATTAAGTTCATAGACCTACAAAAGGTTGCCATTCATTTGAGGCAAGATTGCTTTTCTTCTGTACAACTATACGTTGCATTCTCAAGAGTGTGCTTGCACGGCTTCAGATATATATGTATATATATATGTATGTCTATATATAAATATGTAAGCTTATAAGTACTGCCTTACTTCTCTTTAAGAAAGGAAGATGTAATGATACTTGATTTAAACAATTCCATGTCTTCCTGGGTTTGCGTAGCTTATTGTCAATATCTTTACACCGGTTTTTAACACTTATTTACTGAAACAGGCTTTCACGAAAAAAGTTAGGGCTTTGCTACAGGATACACCCTACACAAGTTAAGCAAGTAAAAATAAATTATATATTTCTGTTTTATTTAAACCTTTTAAGTTCGTATGCATAGCCCCATTTGGCTGTTTAATTTTTTTTTTTCTTTCTTCAGTAATATTTAATCTCCTTAAAGAAAAAGAACATATCCATTTTACTTTTTTTGTATCTCTTTAGTAATATTTTAGTGTAAAAGGATAACCAGTATTTAAACCTTTTATGTTACTTTATACATTTATTTTACACAATGTTGAAAAATTAATAAGAAAGCTACATATTTTGGCAGCTGCTGCTTTCAATTTCAATGAAATGAAAAAAGCTCTCCAAGAGAAAACGTCAATGAAGAACAAACAGTTTGCACTATCTAAAAATCAGAAACCCTCATTCATAAAAGTTTGCTGCAGATGACTTAGCTTACTGTCAATATCTTTACACGTTTTTTTAAGACTTATTGACTGAAACGGGCTTTCACGAAAAAAGTTACGGCTTTGCTACAGGATACACCCTCCACAAGTTAAGCAAGTAAAAATAAAATATATATTTCTGTTTTATTTAAACCTTTTAAGTTCGTATGCATAGCCCCATTTGGCTGTTTAATTTTCTTTTTCTTTCTTCAGTAATATTTAATCTCCTTAAAGAAAAAGAACATATCCATTTTACTTTTTTTGTATCTCTTTAGTAATATTTTAGTGTAAAAGGATAACCAGTATTTAAACCTTTTATGTTACTTTATACATTTATTTTACACAATGTTGAAAAATTAATAAGAAAGCTACATATTTTGGCAGCTGCTGCTTTCAATTTCAATGAAATGAAAAAAGCTCTCCAAGAGAAAACGTCAATGAAGAACAAACAGTTTGCACTATCTAAAAATCAGAAACCCTCATTCATAAAAGTTTGCTGCAGATGACTTAGCTTACTGTCAATATCTTTACACGTTTTTTTAAGACTTATTGACTGAAACGGGCTTTCACGAAAAAAGTTACGGCTTTGCTACAGGATACACCCTCCACAAGTTAAGCAAGTAAAAATAAAATATATATTTCTGTTTTATTTAAACCTTTTAAGTTCGTATGCATAGCCCCATTTGGCTGTTTAATTTTCTTTTTCTTTCTTCAGTAATATTTAATCTCCTTAAAGAAAAAGAACATATCCATTTTACTTTTTTTGTATCTCTTTAGTAATATTTTAGTGTAAAAGAATAACCAGTATTTAAAACTTTTATGTTACTTTATACATTTATTTTACACAATGTTGAAAAATTAATAAGAAAGCTACATATTTTGGCAGCTGCTGCTTTCATTTTCAATGAAATGAAAAAAGCTCTCCAAGAGAAAACGTCAATGATGAAGAAACAGTTTGCACTATCTAAAAAGGAGAAACCCTCATTTATAAAGGTTTGCTGCAGATGACTTAACTGAAAATAAATGAATAGTTCCTATGTGTATAATACATATTTATCTATTTTACTTATGCCTTTATTCCACCAACTTACAACATCTGAGGTACAATTTGTTACATTACTTTTGTTTTTTGCAGCACAGGCAGGTGAAGTGACTTCCTCAGGGTCACACAGTGGTGTCAGTACCAGGATTTGAACTGACAAGCTCCGGGTTTACTGAAATATTACTGAACAAAGAAAAAAAACGAAAATGGGCAAATACGGCTATGCATACAGATGTCCATCCGTCCATTATCCAACCTGCTATATCCTAAATACAGGAGCCAATAAGTACATATGTTTATATACAGTATATATGTGAATGTATGTATGTATATATGTATGTCTATATATATATATATATATATATATATATATATATATATATATATATATATATATATATATATATATATATGTAGATATGTAAATTTGTATATGTATATATATGTTTATGTGGATGTGTATATGTGTATATACGTATGTATATGTAGATATGTGTATATGTAGATATGTATATATATATGTATATGTATATATATGTTTATGTGTGTCTGTGTGTGTATATTATATATATAAAAGACAGCAACACTCATAACAATGACAACACAATTACATTGACAATCATGTTACGTTATTTTCAAAATGTTTCCTTTTTTTTTTTTCATAACCTCTTTTACACACTA